>NC_041386.1:648922297-648954361 GCF_002162155.2 Triticum dicoccoides
ACCTACGTACCCCCAAACGATCAAATACAGAGCCAAAAACCTAATTCCACTGCCGCAACTTTCTGTATCCACGAGATCCCATCTTGGGGCCTGTTCCGGAGCTCCGCCGGAGGGGGCATCGATCACGAAGGGCTTCTACATCAACACCATAGCCTCTCCGATGAAGTGTGAGTAGTTCACCTCAGACCTACGGGTCCATAGTTATTAGCTAGATGGCTTCTTCTCTCTTTTTGAATCTCAATACAATGTTCTCCCCCTCTCTTGTGGAGAACTATTCGATGTAATCTTCTTTTTGCGGTGTGTTTGTTGAGACCGATGAATTGTGGGTTTATGATCAAGTCTATTATGAACAATATTTGAATCTTCTCTGAATTCTTTGATGTATGATTGGTTATCTTTGTAAGTCTCTTTGAATTATGAGTTTGGTTTGGCCTACTAGATTGATCTTTCTTGCAATGGGAGAAGTGCTTAGCTTTGGGTTCAATCTTGCGGTGTCCTTTCCTAGTGACAGTAGGGCCAGCAAGGCACGTATTGTATTGTTGCCATCGAGGATAACAAGATGGGGTTTTCATCATATTGCATGAGTCTATCCATCTACATCATGTCATCTTGCTTAAGGCGTTACTCTGTTTTTAACTTAATACTCTAGATGCATGCCGGATAGCGGTCGATGAGTGGAGTAATAGTAGTAGATGGAGGCAGGAGTCGGTCTACTTGTCTCGGACATGATGCCTATATACATAATCATACCTAGATATTCTCATAACTATGCTCAATTCTGGCAATTGCTCAACAGTAATTTGTTCACCCATCGTAGAATACTTATGCTCTTGAGAGAAGCTACTAGTGAAACCTATGGCCCCTGGGTCTATCTTTATCATATTAATCTCCTACTACTTAGTTATTTCCTTTGCTTTTTACTTTGCCTTTATTTTACTTTGCATCTTTATCACAAAAATACCAAAAATATTATCTTGTCATATCTATCAGATCTCACTCTCGTAAGTGGCCGTGTAGGGATTGACAACCCCTATTCGCGTTGGTTGAGAGGATTTATTTGTTATGTGCAGGTACGAGGGACACGCGCGTAGCCTCCTACTGGATTGATACCTTGGTTCTCAAAAACTGAGGGAAATACTTACGCTACTTTGTTGCATCATCCCTTCCTCTTCGGGGTCAACCAACGCACTGCTCAAGAGGTAGCAAGAAGGATTTCTGGCGCCGTTGCCGGGGAGGTCTACGCAAAAGTCAACATACCAAGTACCCATCACATACCCTTATCTCCCGCATTACATTATTTGCCATTTGCCTCTCGTTTTCCTCTCCCCCACTTCACCCTTGTCGTTTTATTCGCCCTCTCTCTCTCTCTATCCTCCCTCTCTTTCTCTATTTGCCTATTTTTCCCGCTTGCTTTTTGTTTGCTTGTGTGTTAGTTTGCTTGCTTGCCTCAATGGATCTACCTAAATTTGGTGATCTCCATCTTAAAAGGCTTGAAGAGATCGAAAGTAATGCCAGGAGTTTTATGGTTTTGCAATTTGAACATAATAGTTTCTTCAGAAACGAGCTTAAAGAACAGAAAAGTTTTATGAGTTTTATGAATAAAGAGCTTGATGATATGTCTAAAGAATTCGATGGTTTGAGATCCCAAATTGCTCATCTTGAGAAATTAACTGCTGAAATTTCGGATAAGCAGGCTACCTTAGTTAATAAGATGGCCGCTAAACCAGATTGCTATGAAAATAATGATGAAGATCTAAAAGTTATTGATGTGTCCCCTATTAAATCTTTGTTTTGCAATATGAATCTTGATAATGGTGGGACTGAATATGATCCACCTTTACCTAGAAGGCGTTCCAAGAATTCGGAATTTGTTGATCTTGATGCTAAAATTGATAAAAGTGAGATTGAAGAAATTAAAACCCTAGATGTTGCTAAACCCACTATTATGGATTTCAAGGAATTTAACTATGAAAATTTCTCTTTGATTGACTGTATTTCCTTGTTACAATCTGTTCTAAATTCTCCTCATGCTTATAGTCAAAATAAAGCGTTTATTAAACATATCCTTGATGCCTTGATGCAATCTTATGAAGAAAAACTTGAATTGGAAGTTTCTATCCCTAGAAAGCTTTATGATGAGTAGGAACCAACTATTAAAATTAAAATTAAAGATCATGAATGATATGCTTTATGTGATTTGGGTGCTAGTGTTTCCACGATTCCAAAGACTTTGTGTGATTTGTTAGGTTTCCGTGATTTTGATGATTGCTCTTTAAACTTGCACCTTGAAGATTTCACTATTAAGAAACCTATGGGAAGAATTAATGATGTTCTTATTGTTGCAAATAGGAATTATGTGCCCGTAGATTTATTGTTCTTGACATAGATTGCAATCCTTCATGTCCTATTATTCTTGGTAGACCTTTCCTTAGAATGATTGGTGCAATTATTGATATGAAGGAAGGAAATATTATATTACAATTTCCATTAAGGAAAGGCATGGAACACTTCCCTAGAAATAAAATTAAATTACCTTATGAATCTATTATGAGAGCCACTTATGGGTTGCCTACCAAAGATGGCAATACCTAGATCTATCCTTGCTTGTTATGCCTAGCTAGGGGCGTTAAATGATAGCGCTTGTTGGGAGGCAACCCAATTTTATTTTTATTCCTTGCTTTTTGCTCCTGTTTAGTAATAAATAATTTATTTATCCTCTGTTTTGGTTGTGTTTTCTGTGTTTAATTAGTGTTTGTGCTAAGTAGAATCGTTGGGAAGACTTGGGGAAAGTCTTGTTACACTTGCTGTATAAAACAGAAACTTTAGCGCTCACGAGAACTACTGCCATTTTTATTTGAAAAGTTCTATTTAGTTAATTATTTTTGAAGATGATTAATAGATAAATTCTTCACGTCCAGCAATTTATTTTAAAAAAATTGGGGTTCCATATATTGCGCTAGCTACAGATTACTACATACTGTTCTGTTTTTGACAGATTCTGTTTTTCGTGTGTTGTTTGCTTATTTTGATGAATCTATGGCTAGTAAAATAGTTTATAAACCATAGAGAAGTTATAATACAGTAGGTATAACACCAATATAAATAAAGAATGATTCCATTACATTACCTTGAAGTGGTATTTTGTTTTCTTTCGCTAACGGAGCTCATGAGATTTTCTACTTTAAGTTTTGTGTTGTGAAGTTTTCAAGTTTTGGGTAAAGATTTGATGGATTATGGAACAAGGAGTATCAAGAGCCTAAGCTTGGGGATGCCCATGGCACCCCCAAGATAATCTAAGGACACCTAAAAGCCAAAGCTTGGGGGTTCCCCAGAAGGCATCCCCTCTTTCGTCTACTTCTATCGGTAACTTTACTTGGAGCTATATTTTTATTCGCCACATGATATGTGTTTTGCTTGGAGCGTCTTGTATGATTTGAGTCTTTACTTTTTAGTTTACCACAATCATCCTTGCTGTACACACCTTTTTAGAGAGCCATGCATAATTTGGAATTTTTTAGAATACTCTATGTGCTTCGCTTATATCTTTTTAGTTATATAGTTTTGCTCTAGTACTTCACTTATATCTTTTAGAGCACGGTGGTGGATTTGTTTTATAGAAACTATTGATCTCTCATGCTTTACTTAGATTATTTTGAGAGTCTTAAATAGCATGTTAATTTGCTTAAAATCCTAATAAGCTAGGTATTCAAAGTTAGTAAAAATTTCTTAAGAGCGTTTTGAATACTAAGAGAAGTTTGATGCTTGATGATTGTTTTGAGATATGGAGGTAATAATATCAAAGTCGTGCTAGTTGAGTAGTTGTGAAATTGAGAAATACTTGTGTTGAAGTTTGCAAGTCCTGTAGCATGCACATATGGTAAATGTTGTGTAACAAATTTGAAACATGAGGTGTTATTTGATTGTCTTCTTTATGAGTGGCGGTCGGGGACGAGCGATGGTCTTTTACTACCAATCTATCCCCCTAGGAGCATGCGCGTTGTACCGAGGTTTTTGATGACTTGTGGATTTGTGCAATAAGTATGTGAGTTCTTTATGACTAATGTTGAGTCCATGGATTATACGCACTCTCACCCTTCCACCCTTGCTAGCCTCTTCGGTACCGTGCATTGCCCTTTCTCACATTGAGAGTTGGCGCAAACTTCGCCGGTGCATCCAAACTCCGTGATATGATACGCTCTTTCACACATAAACCTCCTTATATCTTCCTAAAAACAGCCACCATACCTACCTATTATGGCATTTCCATAGCCATTCCGAGATATATTGCCATGCAACTTTCCACCATTCCATTCATCATGACACATTCATCATTGTCATATTGCTTAGCATAATCATGTAGTTGACATAGTATTTGTGGCAATGCCACCGTTCATAATTATTTCATAAATGTCACTCTTGGTCCATTGCATATCCCGGTACACCGCCGGAGGCATTCATACAGAGTCATACTTTTTTCTAGTATCGAGTTGTAATTATTGAGTTGTAAATAAATAGAAGTGTGATGATCATCATTAATAGAGCATTGTCCCAAAAAGAAAAGAAAAAGGAGGGCCAAATAAAAAAATAAAGGCCAAATAAAAAAATATATATAAAAAAATAAAAGGGGCAATGCTACTATCCTTTTTCCACACTTGTGCTTCAAAGTAGCACCGTAATCTTCATGATAGAGAGTCTCTTTTTTTGTCACTTTCATATACTAGTTGGAATTTTTCATTATAGAACTTGGCTTGTATATTCCAACAATGGGCCTCCTCAAGTGCCCTAGGTCTTCGTGAGCAAGCAAGTTGGATGCACACCCACTTAGCTTCTTTTGTTGAGCTTTCATACATTTATAGCTCTAGTGCATCCGTTGCATGGCAATCCCTACTCCTTGCATTGCCATCAATCGATGGGCATCTCCATAGCCCATTGATTAGCCTCATTGATGTGAGACTTTCTCCTTTTTTGTCTTCTCCACATAACCCCCCTCATTATATTCTATTCCACCCATAGTGCTATGTCCATGGCTTGCGCTCATATATTGCGTGAAAGTTTATAGGTTTGAGATTACTAAAGTATGAAACAATTGCTTGGCTTGTCATCGGGGTTGTGCATGATGAGAGCATTCTTGTGTGACGAAAATGAAACATGACTAAACTATATGATTTTGCAGGGATGAACTTTCTTTGGCCATGTTATTTTGAGAAGACATAATTGCTTAGTTAGTATGCTTGAAGTATTATTATTTTTATATCAATATGAACTTTTGTCTTGAATCTTTTGGATCTGAATATTCATACCACAATTAAGAAGAATGACATTAAAGTTATGCCAAGTAGCACTCCGCATCAAAAATTCTGTTTTTATCATTTACCTACTCGAGGACGAGCAGGAATTAAGCTTGGGGATGCTTGATACGTCTCCAACGTATCTATAATTTTTGATTGATCCATGCTATATTATCTGTTGTTTTGGACATTATTGGGCTTTATTATCCACCTTTATATTATTTTTGGGACTAACCTATTAACCGGAGGCCCAGCCTAGAATTGCTGTTTTTTGCCCGTTTTAGGGTTTCGAAGAAAAGGAATATCAAACGGAGTCCAAATGGAATGAAACCTTCGGGAACGTGATTTTCTCAACGAACAAGACCCAGGAGACTTGGACCCTACGTCAAGACACAAAAGAAGAGGCCACGAGGTAGGGGGTGCGCCTACCCCCCCCCCCCAGGCGCGCCCTCCACCCTCGTGGGCCCCCTGTTTGTCACAGACCTAGATTATTGCTCGTATTAGTTGCATCCTAGAGCACTCATGCATCATGTCTAAATTTCTGAAACTTGGAATTGAGGAAAGTGGAAGCCTCAAAACATAAATAAAAGAAGGGCAAAGAACCCTGGAAATCTCATTCTTTGTTTCCAAGATGTCCTTTTGCATTGTTTGAGAATTTTTGCAAGAGCTATATATCAAACCAGAATTTAGGAACATTTTTAAGGATTTATTTTCGGGACTCTGAATTTAAATCAATAGCTATTTGAATTTGAGTTATATTCATATAACTAGAATATAATTTCAAATATCATTGAAACATTTTATGTGCATTTGGAAATGTCCATTCTACAACATAAAATTATTCAAAGGGTTTTGTCACTGTTTTGAAATTGTTTTGAATTTTGAACAGTGGCAGAATATTAACAACAGAAAACATAACAGAAAAATAAATCAGAGCAACCTTACCTGGCACTCACCTGGGTAGCCCACATGGCCAGTCTACTTGGTGGCCCAGCCCACCACGGGCACCGCTGTCTTCAACCTCTGCCTACTGGCAGAGGCGTGTCGACGCGCCCGTGCCCGAGCCTCCACCTCCACCTTCAGCCGTGCAGCCCCGACCCCTCCAGACGTGCCACGGAGATGCCCCGAGACCCCTCTCTCCTCTCCTCTGGTTCTCTCCCCCTCGTTGTTCCCCACCTCACCGAACCGCTCTGCCGCCACCGACGAGCTCCACCACAGCCGCAGCCATTCCCTCACTCCCTCTCCGTGTCCCCGAGCTCCGCATCGCCGTCCTCTTCCTCATCGTCGAGCCGCACGACGCCGGGAGCCCTGTACCATCGTCCTCGCCCGCTTCTTCAACCCTCGGCCGTGAAAATCTCTGGTGACCATACGTCGTCGTCAGTGCGTCCCCGAGCCCGCTATGCTGCTCTATCATCCCGCTAACCCCGCCATCTTTTGCGTCCGCCAGCTAGCCCGCCGACGAAGCCGAGCTCCGTCCACCGCCATGGTTGCCATGGCCATCGTCTCCGGCCACCCTGCAGCCTCCCGCGTGATCCCGTGGATGCGCGCGAGGATGCGCATCCCACTGGTGCCTCCAGCGCGCCGAGCCGACCCCTGTAGCGCCGTCCCGAGCAACTCCGGCGATCCTCCGCCGTCGGGTTTGGTCGCCGGCGTCCAACTCCGGTGGCTGGTGACGTGGCACCGTCATTAGCGCCTAACTAACCCTCCTAGAGTCACTGACAGTGGGACCCGCATGTTTAACTCAGCGGCCTAATTTTCCTGGTTAAGATTAGTTTATAACCCAGCGGGACCCACTTGCCAGAGTTGACCGTGCTGACTTGGCAGTTGACTGGCCCCACACGCCAGGTTTGACCTGGACTAGTGTCGTTGACCTGCTGACCTCATGGTTACGTCATGTTGACGCAGTAAATAATTTCTGTATTTAAAATAATTCAAAAATTCCAGAAATTAGTTAAAACTTCTAAAAATCATAGAAATTCAACCGTAGCTCAGAATGAAATAATTTATATATGAAAAATGATCAGAAAAATCCAATCTATCCATCAGTGGAATTTTCATGCATGTTAGAACAACTTATAGCTTCTGAATTGGACAAATCAATAAATGGCATTTGAAATGCCATACATGGAGTTTGAATTTGAACCTCTGGTTCAAACCAACTTCATTTAATCTGGTTGCTAGATGCATTAGCCCAAACACCAGCATGTTGCCATGTCATGATCATACATCATATTGTTGCATTGCATTGATTGTGTTCTTCCTTGTTTGCCGGTGTTGGTCCCCTCTCGATAGACGTGGTTCCGACGATGTGATCGATGACACCGATGAAGAACTATACTATCTTCAGAAGTGCCAGGCAAGCAAAACCCCCTTGTTCATTCCGATACAATCCTATTCTCTCGCTCCTGCTCCCTTTTACTGCATTAGGACAACAACGATTCAACTGTTACATGATGCGGTAGTTGAACCCCTATCCTCTGCATGACCTGTCATTGCCACAGTAAATAGATGAAACCCACTAGCATGAGTAGGAATTGTTTGAGCCCTGATGTGCCTACTCATTCATGCTTGTTGTCATGCCTGCTACTGCTTAGAGTTGAGTCAGGTCTGATTCATCGGGAATGAATTGGAACATGGTGAACATGTCCTACCGTTGAGAGCTAAGTGTGTGAACACGATTTGGTAAAGGTAGCGGTGAGAGGCCATGTAGGAGTACATGGTGGGTTGTCTCATTGCAGCCGTTCTCAGGAACTGAGTTCTGTGTTTGTGATCCATGAACAGTTACTACCACACATTGGGTTTCGGTAACTCGGCCCCTCTTGGCTTATTAATCAACTCGATCTCTGTCCAGGAGTTGCAACTAGTTTCTGGTGTTTGTAGGTAGTGTTAGTAGTCTACCAAGTGGCACCCGGTACAGGTGGGCTTGGTATAGACTAGGCACAGTGGCACGGTGTACCAAGTGGCACCCGGATGGTGGGCTTGGGAACCCTACACACATCGTTTGGGGCCGTGAGCGACACCCTGGCGGGATCTCCTTGCAGATGGAACCCGAATAGGCGATAAACCTGGATGAGAGACTTGTGTGGTTAGTCAGGTCGTGGCCGACACCCTCGCCCAGCTTTCGCTTGAAGGTTGCCGAGGTACATGACGTGTACAGGGCGATATGTGGCGAGAGCGTGTGTGAAGAAGTACACCCCTGTAGGGTTATCATTATCTATTCGAATAGCCGGATTCCTCGGATATGGAAACTTGGACCCCTTGCATAGTTCATAGACAAGTGAAAGTGGATACTCTAAAATGCGCAAGATAAGCATGAGTGCTATGGATGGCGTTCTCGTAGGGAGACGGGAGCGGATCCATAGTGGTTTATTGGTATGGTGAATATGTGGACTCGTGTGCGTCACCTCAAAAGAGTTACTTGCAGTCATAGTTTAGGATAGCCACTGAGTCAAAGTTGGCTTGCTGCAGTCAAACTCCACCACCCCCCTTTGTTGATACTGATGCATATGTAGCTAGTTCTGATGTAAGTCTTGCTGGGTACATTTGTACTCACGTTTGCCTATTTTATGTTTTGCAGAGAGACGTCAGTCTCGCTAGTAGTTCCGTGTGGACTTCGACGTTTAGCTTGATACCTCAGCTACGATCTTGTGCCCTCGACAGGATCTTGTAGATAGTCAGGCTTCTCAGCCTTTTTCATTTGTAGATGTCTGTATTCAGACATGTTAAGCTTCCGCGTGTGCTTTGACTTGTATGCTCTGAATGTCGGGTCATGAGACAAATGTTTGTAATATCTCGCTCCTCAGAGCCTAATGAATAAATACCTTGAGTCGTAGAGTTATGTTGTGATGCCATGTTGTATTTACACATATCGAGCATATTGTGTGTATGATTGAAATGGTTGGTACGTGTGGGATCCGACAACCTAGTTGTTCATCCTTGGTAGTCTTGTGCTTCCATGAGCCATGGTAGTCTGCTACAGCCCGGTTCACCGGAGTCCTGCTAGCCCAACACTACTACTCCGGAACACTTGACTGGCCGGCATGTGATTCACTTCGTTCTTGTGTCTTTCCCTTCGGGGAAATGTCACGCGGTGACATCCGGAGTCCTGCCTAGCCTACTACGGCCCGGTTCACCGGAGTCCTGTTAGCCCAGTGCTACAGCCCAGATTCGCACACTGCTGACCGACATGCTCGATGTTGATTCATGTATGCATGTCCTCGTAAGTTAGTGCCACTTTGGGTTCACGACTAGTCATGTCGGCCCGGGTTCTCTTTCATATGGATGCTAGCAACACTATCATATACGTGAGAGAAAAGGCGCGAACGGTCCGGGGCCATGGTAAGGCGACACCCATGGGAATACCGTGCGTGAGGCCGCAAAGTGATATGAGGTGATACCGGCTAGATCGATGTGACTTGGAATCGGGGTCCTGACAACTTTGGTATCAGATCCTGACTACCTGTAGGATTACCAAGCCAAGCTGGTCGAAGTCGTGTCTAGAAATGCTTTAGTTATATAAGGGAACTGATTGTGGATGGGAACGTAAGGCTCTTTTTACTCCTTATCCTCATGACCTTCTGATCTGAGTCATCTTATCTTTTCTACGGGGTTGAGAATTAGGCTACTCTTCTATCTCTCAGGATGACGTGTTACTAAACCGTAGTTGCCTATGATTGATGGTTTCAGGCCTCAGTTCAGTTCCTACTACTTCTGTGTATCGTCAATGGGTCTCGAACCTTGATATTGTGATGTTGAGTGGTTATGCCACCATTTTGCAGGATGTCTCAAATCATTTTGAGCATTTACAACCGTTATGCTGTCCGAGTCATCCCAGATTTCTAAACAGTCTGATGCATCTGCAAATCCCTTCCTTCCGTTCCTGATGTCCTTTTGGACCAGATTAAGCACACTAATCAGTGAGTTGAGGTACTCTATTGCCTTGACATATATGTTGGAGCTAGTATTATGACCCTAGGCATTCTAGCGAACCACACACTATTCTAGCAATGCTTTATATCCCCTGTGTGATAATTCTGGCCACCTTTCTTGAAAGCATCCCCTGATGTTATTTAGTATGTAGGTATTCTATTTCTGGGTTTTTGAACCCGAGATTCAATCTACTTATCTCGTGTTGATAGTGTTTGCTAGTTCCTTTAGGATATTAGTAACCTTGCGATAGTCCTCGAGGTCCGTGGTATTTCCTTCTTCCAAGTACCATGAACTGCTTATGGCAGAAGTTCTTTTGAACCAAAAGATCACAATAAGAGTGCTCTTGATGAGTTCTTCGTGCTACATTGTGAATCTGCCAGTTCTAACTTTCTGCATGGGTTATCCGGAAGAAATGTTGAGCTTTGCTCGACATACTAATCTATGCATCCACAACTAAAAAAATCAGATGTTCTTTTGAATTGTCCCTCTTTAGTTGTTTTCTGGCCCTCGGCTACCAATTGATAGTCAGGGCTAGTTGTGCATTCGTGTTATCGATGCATATTATTCTTATGGTCCATCAAGCCATTCTGTTCTGGAATGACTAGGAGAAACAAACTCCGGCACCTCATCCATTTCTAGGATTGGGTCAAAGTAGTTGTATTCCACAGATCAAAATGCCAATCTACTTTTTGGTCTGTTCTACCCTGGAGTATTACCCTCGTCATGTCGAGAATATCATAGGAATTGCATCAACTCTTACGAATTCTTGATG
This sequence comes from Triticum dicoccoides, assembly GCF_002162155.2. NCBI lineage: Eukaryota > Viridiplantae > Streptophyta > Magnoliopsida > Poales > Poaceae > Triticum > Triticum dicoccoides. Next base: position 648,933,287 of record NC_041386.1, read on the forward strand.
CAGTAATACTTCTTGCCATCATTTTTCATTCCTCGGTTCCGTGTTGTCGCAACCGAAATGCCAACAAGTGAACCATGATGTGTGAAATCAATACTCCTAGCAACCATGTTGCTTGGTAGTTAATGGACATTAATATCATTCTTAGCGTGTTTTTTATCGAATAACTATACTAGGATTGATCGTGCAACCTTGTCCTTATTTCTGGTGCACTCTTCGATCTTTGACTTAGGATTGAATCCCTTGCTCTTATGATCATGTCGTCTTGCCTTGAGAAGCAATATTGTTCCCGAGCTTAATAACATATCGGTGGTTCGTGATTTTCTGAATATCCTCTCGGAAGTATCACTAGGTTGTCCCCTGTCCGTTATGTTGAGCTCGCGATCAAGTTGGTTTTCTTATAAACCACCCTTTTCCAAGAACCTGTGTTGGGTACCCCTGAGCTCGTTGGTTAAGCTAAACAACAATTTGGAGAGTTGGAAGATAAAAGCTTTGCCTAACCTAGTTCATCACAAGGGACATCTTTTGTGTGTGTGTGTTGAAGAAAGATGATATCTTCATCGATTGGTCCTTGTGATCAGTTGTTGGATCTATTATCTTGTCAAAACTTTGATTTGAGTGTGGGCTATCATCAAATCAAATCGGAACCAATGATATCTGTAATGTTGTCTTACTCGTGGTTGATCCCTCGAGCATACACCATTATATCTTTTGGGTCTGACCAATGATATCACCTTCTTCACAAATTGTGGAATTCCATGTATATGGAAACCTGGATGAGTTGTTGTTGAGCCCATCGACAACATCTTTATCTTCTCCATGATTCGTGTTGAACATCAAGATAGTCTTGGATACTTGTGTAAGCATTTTCTTCATGTCCCGTTCATGAAGTCTATGTTTGGATGAAAGAAGTGGCTTCCTCTAATTCACGTGCACTTGGTGTAAGTTGCCGCTGTGAATTCGAGAAAGATTGTTTTTGCTTCCTCTAGAATCATCCCAAGTCAGTCATGCACATGTGCGAAGTATTTTGTGGTTTGGATACTTGCAACCTTCATTCTATATGTATCCCTAGTACACCAACCCACTGATTGATTTGCCCAAGGAAAAGGAGTCTGTTGTGTTAATTCTAGATCATGCACAAGACTTCAATATCCTCGATGATGGTTCCTATCCAGAACTCGGTAGTGTTTTGTTGTAAGACTACTACGTGGTCATGCTTTTCTGGGACAACGTGTTCACATCTATGTAGCAGAACCAGCTCATGTTTTGGGGCTTCCTATCGTAGTTCATCTCCCGAGAATCTCACAACGTCATCTTGTCGATTTGTGTTGCAAACTTTCTTTTCCAGATACATTGTTTGAATTATCCTGTTACCAACCAGATCTGAATCTCAGGCATATATGATGGTTGGAACCTCTTCCAAGAGCTATGATGTAGGTTCCAGTGAAGTGGACGCACCTAGCTGGAAGCACTATTATTGTAGTATCTTGAGTCATCAATTTGGCCACTCTTCCATGAGGAGTTGGTATGACTTAGTCCATAAGTTGTTCCTTATGGGTTCTTTGAGTTTCCGAAGTCAAACCTTTATTTGATGTTCCATATACCGAATGGTATTGGGTCAAGCTGGTACATCAAGGAGAACATTAGAAGCGGAGTGCTAAATGTCTCTCGGTCGATCATCCAGATTTTTGTTTCCTTGGCCTCGCTAAGGTAAAATCTGAGAAAGTGTTGTCCTCCTCTGCACCTGCATCCTCCATCGTTATTCATCATGGTAGTACGAGGTGTCATCAGGATCTTGGCATAGATGTTGGTAAAACCTTGATGAATATGGAAATGCTCAAGTTCTTGAAAGAACGCTTAGTCACTAGGTTATATCCTTGGTATCAACTGGAATGTGCCTTCCATTTGCCGTGTTGTTCTATAACTATAGTTTCCTTTCCAAACTGAGTATGCCATCCCCTCAAATTCCTTCAAACGATCAATTGTGATTTGCCTTGGGCTGGTATGAAGAGTTTCAATGATCTACGGATCAAAAGTAATTCTTTTTGCCACTTAAGGTAATTATTTTGCGAGTCACCTCCCCCAAGGTGCCCCGTTGTGGAATCATGGCAATCAATCTCCTCGCTACTTTGAAACCGTGCACCATCCTACTCTAGCATGGAATTGTTGCCTACCAAATTGAACCTCCGTCATCTGTTTCTTCCATCCCTCCCGATTTGTGTCTTGTGTCTCAGCTCAAGAATGTTTCTACGTCTCATTCCGTGAGTTGATCTTGTGTTCTTTAAGATCGATGACCCATTCTTGTGAGGTTGTCTTGCTTTCTTATTGCCATGTTGGATGAAGTTCTCGAAGGAAAGGATGTCATAATCAATATGATGTAGCGGATCAACATCTCCGAGAAGGGCAGTTGGATCGAGAAGATCGTGTTAGCTTTGTGTCCTCGTTGTCTTCTTACCTCAAGCCTTGAATCTCGGGACGAGATTATTGTTTAGTGGGGGTGAGTTGTCACAGCCCTAGATTATTGCTCGTATTAGTTGCATCCTAGAGCACTCGTGCATCATGTCTGAATTTCTGAAACTTGGAATTGAGGAAAGTGGAAGCCTCAAAATATAAATAAAAGAAGGGCAAAGAACCATGGAAATTTCATTCTTTGTTTCCAAGATGTCCTTTAACAATGTTTGAGAATTTTGGCAAGAGCTATATATCAAACCAGAATTTTGAAACATTTTTAAGGATTTATTTTTGGGACTCTGAATTTAAATCAATAGCTATTTGAATTTGAGTTATATTCATATAACTAGAATATAATTTCAAATATCTTTGAAACATTTTATGTGCATTTGGAAATGTCCATTCTGCAACATAAAATTATTCAAAGGGTTTTGTCACTGTTTTGAAATTGTTTTGAATTTTGAACAGTGGCAGAATATTAAACAACAGAAAACATAACAGAGAAATAAAACAGAGCAACCTTACCTGGCACTCACCTGGGCAGCCCACATGGCCAGTCCACTTGGCGGCCCAGCCCACCAGGGGCACCGCTGTCTTCAACCCCTGCCTACTGGCAGAGGCGTGTCGACGCGCCCGTGCCCGAGCCTCCACCTCCTGCTTCAGCCGTGCAGCCCCGACCCCTCCAGACGTGCCACGGAGACGCCCTGAGACCCCTCTCTCCTCTCCCTCACTCGCTGCCCTCTCTTCCCTCCTTTGGTTCTCTCCCCCTCGCTGTTCCCCACCTCACCGAACCGCGCCGCCGCCACCGACAAGCTCCACCACGGCCGCAGCCACTCCCTCGCTCCCTCTCCGTGTCCCCGAGCTCTGCCTCGCCGTCCTCTTCCTCATCGCCGAGCCGTACGACGCCGGGAGCCTGTACTGTCGTCCTCGCCTGCTTCTTCAACCCTCGGCCGTGAAAATCTCTGGCAACCGTAGGCCGTCGTCAGCGCATCCCCGAGCCCCCTAAGCTGCTCTATCGGCCCGCTGTGAGCTCCGCCACACCCTCCCCCTAACCCCACCGTCTTTTGCGTCCGCCAGCTAGCCCGCCGACGAAGCCGAGCTCCGGCCACCGCCATGGTTGCCATGGCCATCGTCTCCGGCCACCCTGCAGCCTCCCGCGTGATCTCCTGGATGCGCGCGAGGATGGGCATCCCTCTGGTGCCTCCAGCGCGCCGAGCCGACCCCTGTAGCGCTGTCTCGAGCAACTCCGGTGATCCTCCGCCGTCGGGTTTGGTCGCCGGCGTCCAACTCCGGTGGCTGGTGACGTGGCACCGTCATTAGCGCCTAACTAACCCTCCTAGAGTCACTGACAGTGGGACCCGCATGTTTAACTTAGCGGCCTAATTTTCCTGGTTAAGATTAGTTTATAACCCAGCGGGACCCACTTGCCAGAGTTGACCGTGCTGACTTGGCAGTTGACTGGCCCCACACGTCAGGTTTGACCTGGACTAGTGCCGTTGACCTGCTGACCTCATGGTTACGTCATGTTGACGCAGTAAATAATTTCTGTATTTAAAATAATTCAAAAATTCCAGAAATTAGTTAAAACTTCTAAAAATCATAGAAATTCAACCATAGCTCAGAATGAAATAATTTATATATGAATAATGATCAGAAAAATCGAATCTATCCATCAGTGGAATTTTCATGCATGTTAGAACAATTTATAGCTCCTGAATTGGACAAATCAATAAATGGCATTTGAAATTCCTTACATGGAGTTTGAATTTGAACCTCTGGTTCAAACCAACTTCATTTAATCTGGTTGCTAGATGCATTAGCCCAAACACCAGCATGTTGCCATGTCATGATCATACATCATATTGCTGCATTGCATTGATTGTGTTCTTCCTTGTTTGCTGGTGTTTGTCCCCTCTCGATAGACGTGGTTCCGACGATGTGATCGATGACACCGATGAAGAACTATACTATCTTGGGAAGTGCCAGGCAAGCAAAACCCCCTTGTTCATTCTGATACAATCCTATTCTCTCGCTCCTGCTCTCTTTTACTGCATTAGGACAACAACGATTCAACTGTTACATGATGCGGTAGTTGAACCCCTATCCTCTGCATGACCTGTCATTGCCACAGTAAATAGATGAACCCACTAGCATGAGTAGGAATTGTTTGAGCCCTGATGTGCCTACTCATTCATGCTTGTTGTCATGCCTGCTACTGCTTAGAGTTGAGTCAGGTCTGATTCATCGGGAATGAATTGGAACGTGGTGAACATGTCCTACCGTTGAGAGCTAAGTGTGTGAACACGATTTGGTAAAGGTAGCGGTGAGATGCCATGTAGGAGTACATGGTGGGTTGTCTCATTGCAGCCGTTCTCAGGAACTGAGTTCTGTGTTTGTGATCCATGAACAGTTACTACCACACATTGGGTTTCGGTAACTTGGCCCCTCTCGGCTTATTAATCAACTCGATCTCTGTCGAGGAGTTGCAACTAGTTTCTGGTGCTTGTAGGTAGTGTTAGTAGTCTACCAAGTGGCACCTGGTACAGGTGGGCTTGGGAGAGACTAGGCACAGTGGCACGGTGTACCAAGTGGCACCCGGATGGTGGGCTTGGGAACCCTACACACATCGTTTGGGGCCGTGAGCGACACCCCGGCCGGATCTCCTTGCGGATGGAACCCGAGTAGGCGATAAACCTAGACGAGAGACTTATGTGGTTAGTCTGGTCGTGGCCGACACCCTCTCCTGGCTTCTGCTTGAAGGTTGCCGAGGTACATGACGTGTACAGGGCGCTAGGTGGCGAGAGCGTGTGTGAAGAAGTACACCCCTGTAGGGTTATCATTATCTATTCGAATAGCCAGATTCCTCGGATATGGAAACTTGGACCCCTTGCATAGTTCATAGACAAGTGAAAGTGGATACTCTAAAATGCGCAAGATAAGCGTGAGTGCTATGAATGGCGTTCTCGTAGGGAGACGGGAGCGGATCCATAGTGGTGTATTGGTATGGTGAATATGTGGACTCGTGTGCGCCACCTCAAAAGAGTTACTTGCAGTCATAGTTTAGGATAGCCACTGAGTCAAAGTTGGCTTGCTGCAGTCAAACTCCACCACCCCCCTTTGTTGATACTGATGCATATGTAGCTAATTCTGATGTAAGTCTTGCTGGGTACATTTGTACTCACGTTTGCCTATTTTATGTTTTGAAGAGAGACGTCAGTCTCGCTAGTAGTTCCGTGTGGACTTCGACGTTTAGCTTGATACCTCAGCTACGATCTTGTGCCCTCGACAGGATCTTGTAGATAGTCAGGCTTCTCAGCCTTTTTCATTTGTAGATGTCTGTATTCAGACATGTTAAGCTTCCGCGTGTGCTTTGACTTGTATGCTCTGAATGTCGGGTCATGAGACCAATGTTTGTAATATCTCGCTCCTCAGAGCCTAATGAATAAATACCTTGAGTCGTAGAGTTATGTTGTGATGCCATGTTGTATTTACACATATCGAGCATATTGTGTGTATGATTGAAATGGTTCGTATGTGTGGGATCCGACAACCTAGTTGTTCATCCTTGGTAGTCTTGTGCTTCCATGAGCCATGGTAGTCTGCTACAACCCGGTTCACCGGAGTCCTGCTAGCCCAACACTACTACTCCGGAACACTTGACTGGCCGGCATGTGCTTCACTTCGTTCTTGTGTCTGTCCCTTCGGGGAAATGTCACGCGGTGACATCCGGAGTCCTGCCTAGCCTGCTATAGCCCGGTTCACCGGAGTCCTATTAGCCCAATGCTACAGCCCGGATTCGCACGCTGCTGACCGACATGCTCGATGTTGATTCATGTATGCATGTCCTCGTAAGTTAGTGCCACTTTGGGTTCACGACTAGTCATGTCGGCCCGGGTTCTCTGTCATATGGATGCTAGCGACACTATCATATACGTGAGTGAAAAGGCGCGAACGGTCCGGGGCCATGGTAAGGCGACACCCGTGGGAATACCGTGCACCGGCTAGATCGATGTGACTTGGAATCGGGGTCCTGACAACTTTGGTATCAGATCCTGACTTCCTGTAGGATTACCAAGCCAAGCTGGTCGAAGTCTTGTCTCGAAATGCTTTAGTTATATAAGGGAATTGATTGTGGATGGGAACGCAAGGCTCTTTTTACTCCTTATCCTCATGACCTTCTGATCTGAGTCATCTTATCTTTTCTACGGGTTAAGTATTAGGTTTCTCTTCTATCTCTCAGGATGACATGTTACTAAACCATAGTTGCCTAGGATTGATGGTTTCAGGCCTCAGTTCAGTTCCTACTACTTCTGTGTATCGTCAATGGGTCTCGGACCTTGATATTGTGATGTTGAGTGGTTATGCCACCATTTTGTAGGATGTCTCAAATCATTTTGAGCATTTACAACCATTATGCTGTCCGAGTCATCCCAGATTTCTAAACAGTCTGATGCATCTGCAAATCCCTTCCTTCCGTTCCTGATGTCCTTTTGGGCCAGATTAATCACACTAATCGGTGAGTTGAGGTACTCTATTGCCTTGACATATATGTTGGAGCTAGTATTATGACCCTAGGCATTCTAGCGAACCACCCACTAATCTAGCAATGCTTTATATCCCCTGTGTGATAATTCTGGCCACCTTTCTTGAAAGCATCCCCTGATGTTATTTAGTATGTAGGTATTCTATTTCTGGGTTTTTGAACCCGAGATTCACTCTACTTATCTCGTGTTGATAGTGTTTGCTAGTTCCTTTAGGATATTAGTAACCTTGCGATAGTCCTCGAGGTCCGTGGTATTTCCTTCTTCCAAGTACCATGAACTGCTTATGGAAGAAGTTCTTTTGAACCAAAAGATCACAATAAGAGTGCTCTTGATGAGTTCTTCGTTCTACATTGTGAATCTGCCAGTTCTAACTTTCTGCATGGGTTATCCGGAAGAAATGTTGAGCTTTGTTCGACATACTAATCTATGCATCCACAACTAAAAAAATCAGATGTTCTTTTGAGTTGTCCCTCTTTAGTTGTTTTCTGGCCCTCGGCTACCAATTGATAGTCAGGGATAGTTGTGCATTCGTGTTATCGATGCATATTATTCTTATGGTCCGTCAAGCCATTCTGTTCTAGAATGACTAGGAGAAACAAACTCCGGCACCTCATCCATTTCTAGGATTGGGTCAAAGTAGTTGTATTCCACAGATCAAAATGCCAACCCCAGTTTTTGGTCTGTACTACCCTGGAGTATTACCCTCCTCATGTCGAGAATATCATAGGAATTACATCAACTCTTACGAATTCTTGATGCAGTGATACTTCTTGCCATCATTTTTCATTCCTCGGTTTCGTGTTGTCGCAACCGGAATGCCGACAAGTGAACCATGATGTGTGAAATCAATACTCCTAGCAACCGTGTTGCTTGTTAGTTAATGGACATTAATATCATTCTTAGCGTGTTTGTTAATGAATCACTATACTAGGATTAATCGTGCTACCTTGTCCTTATTTCTGGTGCACTCTTCGATCTTTGAGTTAGGATTGAATCCCTTGCTCTTATGATCATGTCGTCTTGCCTTGAGAAGCAATATTGTTCCCGAGCTTAATAACATATCGGTGGTTCGTGATTTTCTGAATATCCTCTCGGAAGTATCACTAGGTTGTCCTCTGGCCGTTATGTTGAGCTCGCGATCAAGTTGGTTTTCTTATAAACCACCCTTTTCCAAGAACCTGTGTTGGGTACCCCTGAGCTCGTTGGTTAAGCTAAACAACAATTTGGAGAGTTGGAAGAGAAAAGCTTTGCCTAACCTAGTTCATCACAAGGGACATCTTTTGTGTGTGTGTGTTGAAGAAAGATGATATCTTCATCGATTGGTCCTTGTGATCAGTTGTTGGATCTATTGTCTTGTCAAAACTTTGATTTGAGTGTGGGCTATCATCAAATCAAATCAGAACCAATGATATCTGTAATGTTGTCTTACTCGTGGTTGATCCCTCGAGCATACACCATTATATCTTTTGGGTCTGACCAATGCTATCACTTTCTTCACAAATTGTGGAATTCCATGTATATGGAAACCTGGATGAGTTGTTGTTGAGCCCATCGGCAACATCTTTATCTTCTCCATGATTCGTGTTGAACATCAAGATAGTCTTGGATACTTGTGTAAGCATTTTCTTCATGTCCCGTTCATGAAGTCTATGTTTGGATGAAAGAAGTGGCTTCCTCTAATTCACGTGCACTTGGTGTAAGTTGCCGCCGTGAATTCGAGAAAGATTGTTTTTGCTTCCTCTAGAATGATCCCAAGTCAGTCATGCACATGTGCGAAGTATTATGTGGTTTGGAGACTTGCAACCTTCATTCTATATGTATCCCTAGCACACCAAGCCACTGATTGATTTGCCCAAGGAAAAGGAGTCTGTTGTGTTAATTCTAGATCATGCACAAGACTTCGATATCCTCGATGATGGTTCCCAACCAGAACTCGGTAGTGTTTTATTGTAAGACTACTACGTGGTCATGCTTGTCTGGGACAACGTGTTCACATCTACGTAGCAGAACCAGCTCATATTTTGGAGCTTGCTATCATAGTTCATCTCCCGAGAATCTCGCAACATCATCTCGTCGATTTATGTTGCAAACTTTCTTTTCCAGATACGTTGTTTGAATTATCCTGTTACCAACCAGATCTGAATCTCAGGCATATATGATGGTTGGAACCTCTTCCAAGAACTATGATATAGGTTCCAGTGAAGTGGACGCACCTAGCTGGAAGCACTATTATTGTAGTATCTTGAGTCATCAATTTGGCCACTCTTCCATGAGGAGTTGGTATGACTTAGTCCATAAGTTGTTCCTTATGGGTTCTTTGAGTTTCCGAAGTCAGACCTTTATTTGATGTTCCAGATACCGAATGGTATTGGGTCAAGCTGGTACATCAAGGAGAACATTAGAAGCGGAGTGCTAAATGTCTCTCGGTTGATCATCGAGATTTTTGTTTCCTTGGCCTCGCTAAGGTAAAATCTGAGAAAGTGTTGTCCTCCTCTGCACCTGCATCCTCCATCGTTATTCATCATGGTAGTACGAGGTGTCATCAGGATCTTGGCATAGATGTTGGTGAAACCTTGATGAATATGGAAATGCTCAAGTTCTTGAAAGAACGCTCAGTCACTAGGTTATACACTTGGTATCAACTGGAATGTGCCTTCCATTTGCCGAGTTGTTCTATAACCGTAGTTTCCTTTCCAAACTGAGTATGCCATCCCCTCAAATTCCTTCAAACGATCAATTGTGATTTGCCTCAGGCTGGTATGAAGAGTTTCAATGATCTACGGATCAAAAGTAATTCTTATTGCCACTTAAGGTAATTATTTTACGAGTCACCTCCCCCAAGGTGCCCTGTTGTGGAATCATGGCAATCAATCTCCTTGCTACTTTGAAACCATGCACCATCCTACTCCAGCGTGGAATTGTTGCCTACCAAATTGAACCTCCGTCATCTATTTCTTCCATCCCTCCCGATGTGTGTCCTGTGTCTCAGCTCAAGAATGTTTCTACGTCTCATTCCGTGAGTTGATCTTGTGTTCTTTAAGATCGATGACCCATTCTTGTGAGGTTGTCTTGCTCTCTTATCGCCATGTTGGATGAAGTTCTCGAAGGAAAGGATGTCATAATCAATATGATGTAGCGGATCAACATCTCCGAGAAGGGTAGTTGGATCGAGAAGATCGTGTTAGCTTTGTGTCCCCGCTGTCTTCTTACCTCACGCCTTGAATCTCGGGACGATATTATTGATTTCTGGGGGTGAGTTGTCACAGCCCTAGATTATTGCTCATATTAGTTGCATCCTAGAGCACTCATGCATCATGTCTAAATTTCTGAAACTTGGAATTGAGGAAAGTGGAAGCCTTAAAACATAAATAAAAGAAGGGCAAAGAAACATGGAAATTTCATTCTTTGTTTCCAAGATGTCCTTTTGCAATGCTTGAGAATTTTGGCAAGAGCTATATATCAAACCAGAATTTAGGAACATTTTTAAGGATTTATTTTTGGGACTCTGAATTTAAATCAATAGCTATTTGAATTTGAATTATATTCATATAACTAGAATATAATTTCAAATATCTTTGAAACATTTTATGTGCATTTGGAAATGTCCATTCTGCAACATAAAATTATTCAAAGGGTTTTGTCACTGTTTTGAAATTGTTTTGAATTTTGAACAGTGGCAGAATATTAAACAACAGAAAAATAAAACAGACCAACCTTACCTAGCACTCACCTGGGCAGCCCACATGGCCAGTCCACTTGGCGGCCCAGCCCACCAGGGGCACCGCTGTCTTCAACCTCTGCCTACTGGCAGAGGCATGTCGACACGCCCGTGCCTGAGCCTCCACCTCCTGCTTCAGTCGTGCAGCCCCGACCCCTCCAGACGTGCCACGGAGACGCCCCGAGACCCCTCTCTCCTCTCCCTCACTCGCTGCTCTCTCTTCCCTCCTCTGGTTCTCTCCCCCTCGTTGTTCCCCACCTCACCGAACCGCGCCGCCGCCACCGACGAGCTCCACCACGGCCGCAGCCACTCCCTCGCTCCCTCTCCGCGTCCCCGAGCTCTGCCTCGCCGTCCTCTTCTTCATCGCCGAGCCGCACGACGCGAGGAGCCTGTATCGTCGTCCTCGCCCGCTTCTTCAACCCTCGGCCGTGAAAATCTCCAGCGACCGTACGCCGTCGTCAGCGCGCCCCCAAGTCCCCTAAGCTGCTCTATCGGCCCGCTGTGAGCTCCGCCACACCCTCCCCCTAACCCCGCCGTCCTGTGCGTCCGCCAGCTAGCCCGCCGACGAAGCTGAGCTCCGGCCACCACCATGGTTGCCATGGCCATCATCTCCGGCCACCCCGCAGCCTCCCGCGTGATCTCCTGGATGCGCGCGAGGACGGGCATCCCTCTGGTGCCTCCAGGGCGTCGAGTCGACCCTATAGCACCGTCCCGAGCAACTCCAACGATCCTCCGCCGTCGGGTTTGGTCGTCGGCGTCCAACTCCGGTGGCTAGTGACGTGGCACCGTCATTAGCGCCTAACTAACCCTCCTAGAGTCACTGACAGTGGGACCCGCATGTTTAACTCAGTGGCCTAATTTTCCTGGCTAAGATTAGTTTATAACCCAGCGGGACCCACTTGCCAGAGTTGACCGTGCTGACTTGGCAGTTGACTGGCCCCACACGTCAGGTTTGACCTGGACTAGTGTCGTTGACCTGCTGACCTCATGGTTACGTCATGTTGACGCAATAAATAATTTTTGTATTTAAAATAATTTAGAAATTCTAGAAATTAGTTAAAACTTCTTAAAATCATAGAAATTCAACCATAGCTCAGAATGAAATAATTTATTTATGAAAAATGATCGGAAAAATCCAATCTATCCTTTAGTGGCATTTTCATGCATGTTAGAACAACTTATAGCTGCTGAATTGGACAAATCAATAAATGGCATTTGAAATGCCTTACATGGAGTTTGAATTTGAACCTTTGGTTCAAACCAACTTCATTTAATCTAGTTGCTAGATGCATTAGCCCAAACACCAGCATGTTGCCATGTCATGATCATACATCATATTGTTGCATTGCATTGATTGTGTTCCTCCTTATTTGCCGGTGTTTGTCCCCTCTCGATAGACGTGGTTCCGACGATGTGATCGATGACATCGATGACGAACTATACTATCTTCAGAAGTGCCAGGCAAGCAAAACCCCCTTGTTCATTCCGATACAATCCTATTCTCTTGCTCCTGCTCTCTTTTACTGCATTAGGGCAACAACGATTCAACTGTGACATGCTGCGGTAGTTGAACCCCTATCCTCTGCATGACCTGTCATTGCCATAGTAAATAGATGAAACCCACTAGCATGAGTAGGAATTGTTTGAGCCCTGATGTGCCTACTCATTCATGCTTTTTGTCATGCCTGCTACTGCTTAGAGTTGAGTCAGGTCTGATTCATCGGGAATGAATTGGAACATGGTGAACATGTCCTACCATTGAGAGCTAAGTGTGTGAACACGATTTGGTAAAGGTAGTGGTGAGAGGCCATGTAGGAGTACATGGTGGGTTGTCTCATTGCAGCCGTTCTCAGGAACTGAGTTTTGTGTTTGTGATCCATGAACAGTTACTACCACACATTGGGTTCTGGTAACTCGGCCCCTCTCGGCTTATTAATCAACTCGATCTCTGTCCAGGAGTTGCAACTAGTCTCTGGTGTTTGTAGGTAGTGTTAGTAGTCTACCAAGTGGCACCCGGTATAGGTGGGCTTGGGACAGACTAGGCACAGTGGCATGGTGTACCAAGTGGCACCCGGATGGTGGGCTTGGGAACCCTGCACACATCGTTTGGGGCCGTGAGCAACACCCCAGCCGGATCTCCTTGCGGATGGAACCCGAATAGGCGATAAACCTAGACGAGAGACTTGTGTGGTTAGTCAGGTCATGGCCGACACCCTCTCTCGGCTTCCGCTTGAAGGTTGCCGAGGTACATGACGTGTACAGGGTGATAAGTGGCGAGAGTGTGTGTGAAGAAGTACACCCCTGTAGGGTTATCATTATCTATTCGAATAGCCAGATTCCTCGGATATGGAAACTTGGACCCCTTGCATAGTTCATAGAAAAGTGAAAGTGGATACTCTAAAATGCGCAAGATAAGCGTGAGTGCTATGTATGGCATTCTCGTAGGGAGATGGGAGCGGATCCATGGTGGTGTATTGGTATGGTGAATATGTGGACTCGTGTGCGCCACCTCAAAAGAGTTACTTGTCGTAGAGTTATGTTGTGATGCCATGTTATATTTACACATATCGAGCATATTGTGTGTATGATTGAAATGCTTGGTATGTGTGGGATCCGACAACCTAGTTGTTCATCCTTGGTAGCCTCTCTTATGGGGAAATGTAGTCTTGTGCTTCCATGAGCCATAGTAGTGCGCTACAGCCCGGTTCACCGGAGTCCTGCTAGCCCAGCATTACTGCTCCGGAACACTTGACTGGCCGGCATGTGATTCACTTCGTTCCTGTGTCTGTCCCTTCGGGGAAATGTCCCGGTGACACCCGGAGTCCGGCCTAGCCTGCTACAGCCCGGTTCACCGGAGTCCTGTTAGCCCAGTGCTACATCCCGGATTCGCACGCTGCTGACCGACATGCTCAATGTTGATTCATGTATGCCTGTCCCCGTAAGTTAGTGCCACTTTGGGTTCACGACTAGTCATGTCGGCCCAGGTTCTCTGTCATATGGATGCTAGCGACACTATCATATACGTGAGCCAAAAGGCGCGAACGGTCCTGGGCCATGGTAAGGCGACACCCATGGGAATATCGTGCGTGAGGCCGCAAAGTGATATGAGGTGTTACCGGCTAGATCGATGTGACTTGGAATCGGGGTCCTGACACTATTGCTCCACCGACGTACTCCTTCCTCCTATATATACCTACGTACCCCCAAACGATCAGATACGGAGCAAAAAACCTAATTCCACCGCCGCAACTTTCTGTATCCACGAGATCCCATCTTGGGGCATGTCCGGGAGCTCCGCCGGAGGGGGCATCGATCACGGAGGGCTTCTACATCAACACCATAGCCTCTCCAATGAAGTGTGAGTAGTTCACCTCAGACCTACGGGTCCATAGTTATTAGCTAGATGGCTTCTTCTCTCTTTTTGGATCTCAATACAATGTTCTCCCCCTCTCTTGTGGAGAACTATTCGATGTAATCTTCTTTTTGCGGTGTGTTTGTTGAGACCGATGAAATGTGGGTTTATGATCAAGTCTATCTATGAACAATATTTGAATCTTCTCTGAATTCTTTTATGTATGATTGGTTATCTTTGCAAGTCTCTTCGAATTATCAGTTTGGTTTGGCCTACTAGATTGATCTTTCTTGCAATGGGAGAAGTGCTTAGCTTTGGGTTCAATCTTGCGGTGTCCTTTCCCAGTGACAGTAGGGGCAGCAAGACACATATTGTATTGTTGCCATCGAGGATAACAAGATGGGATTTTCATCATATTGCATGAGTCTATCCCTCTGCATCATGTCATCTTGCTTAAGGCGTTACTCTGTTTTTAACTTAATACTCTAGATGCATGCTGGATAGCGGTCGATGAGTGGAGTAATAGTAGTAGATGCAGGTAGGAGTCGGTCTACTTGTCTCGGATGTGATGCCTATATACATGATCATGCCTAGATATTCTCATAACTATGCTCAATTCTGTCAATTGCTCAACAGTAATGTGTTCACCCACCGTAGAATACTTATGCTCTCGAGAGAAGCCACTAGTGAAACCTATGGCCCCCGGGTATATCTTTATCATATTAATCTCCTACTACTTAGTTATTTCCTTTGCTTTTTTACTTTGCCTTTATTTTACTTTGCATCTTTATCACAAAAATATTATCTTATCATATCTATCAGATCTCACTCTCGTAAGTGGCCGTGTAGGGATTGACAACCCCTATTGGCATTGGTTGAGAGGATTTATTTGTTTTGTGCAGGTACGAGGGACTCACGCGTAGCCTCCTACTGGATTGATACCTTGGTTCTCAAAAACTGAGGGAAATACTTACGCTACTTTGCTGCATCATCCCTTCCTCTTCAGGGAAAACCAACGCAGTGCTCAAGAGGTAGCAGGAACCGGCATATATGCAGAGTGCGAGGTGCCAAGTAAAAATTACTGACACCAGCCATCTAAGCATTGGCATCCACCACCATCAGTGGGATGTGTGGCGCTCACTGTGGACGGATCTTTCTCGGCAGCAAATCCTCTAACCAAATACTAGTAGCTTAGACTTAAGAAAAATACTAGTAGCTTATATTGGCAGTTTTCTAGGGGTGTACTCTTTTCTGAAAGAAGCACCAATCTATTTTTCTTTATTTGTACACTGTGTCACAACTTTGACCCAAAGGTCCAGAGTTATTTTAGGGTGATTGGCGTAGTACTCGGAGACTGATTGTAAGCATGATTTTTATTAGTTGTCACACTGATTGTAAGCGTGAGCAGATGGAAGATTAGGTTAGTGTGAAGCTTACCTTAAACCCTACCGACGCCGTTGAAATGAGGCGAGCGTCGAGGGAACTGTGGAGAACGGCGGGGAAGCAACGTCGCGCCATCCGGGATCCTCTTGTGGTGGGAGAACGAATACTCATGTGGCTCCGGCTGGCTCTGCACCCTCACGAACGGCACGCCATACTCAATCGATTCGTTATCCTCTGGGTGCTCGACCTTCGACCTGTACGCCCACCACCTCCGCCTGACTTTCGCCTCGGGCAAATCTGTCTGCTCCATCGCCCATAGGAGATACTCGATGAACTCGAAGGACTACGGCGTGACTGCCGCCGAGGAGTACATCGCCGCCCTCATCATCGTCGTCTCGCTCTTTCGCATACATTGCCACATGGCCCTCACCGTCCTCGAAATCTCTCACTCATTGTCAAACCAAGTAAGGATCTCCTTCAACCTGGCTAACTTTGCCTGGTCGCCACCGGCGATCTGCCAGATTCGCTGCTGCATCCCCTCCATAGATGTCCTTCTGAGTTGTCCGGTTCTATCTTTGGAAGATGGGAGGAGAGATAGTGGTCTTGCAATAGAGAAGAGGGAGAGGCGAGACGGTGGTTTTAGAATGGAGATGATGGAGAGGAGAGGTTCCCCTGCCTTTCGGTCGCTGACAGGTGGGCCCCACGCTTGGTGGGACCCATGTGTCAATGTCTCAATGGCAGGATGGGCTACGTCAGGGGATCCTCGTCCGAGGAGAGAGGAGGTGGTTTTGCAATGGAGAAGAGGGAGAGGCGAGATGGTGGTTTTGGAATGGAGATGATGGAGAGGAGAGGTCGTGGTTTTGCAATGGAGAAGAGGGAGAGGAGCGTGCGGCAGCGATTTTGGATTGGACGAGAGGGCCGGCGCACTGTGACTGGATCAAAATCAAAATCAATTTACCCTTCAATTAAGAAAGCGACCCCACATTAACTAGTCTCCCTTTTATTCTGGGTCATAGTTGACCATGATTTTCGCAAATAAAATATATGTTATATGTTGCAAAAATAATATGATTTGAAAGTACATTCAGATACGAACCAAACGATATAATTTTTGGTTGACAAGCATTCACATTTTGCTTGTAGAATACAGTACGTGGTCAAACTTTCCCCCAAAATACGCAAAACAAAAAAATACTTCCAAGACCAGCGCCGCTCTTCCGCTCTTCTCCTCTTAAACCACCGCCACTCCTCTCTTGTTCCAATCTAAATCCAGCGCCGCTCCTCTCCTCTTCCATTTCAAAACCACCGCCCCTCCTCTCCTATTCCAATCCAAAACCAGCATCGCTCCTCTCCCGTTCTAAACCAAAACCAGCATTGATCCTCTCCTCTTCCATTCAAAAACCACCACCGGCGAATGAAGGTGCTGTGGAGAAGTAGATCGATGGAGGAGTACAACCGATATGTGAGGATCGCAGACGACGACCCTGTGAAGCTAGCTAGGATGTTGGAGATACAGTCTTGGTTTGACAACAAGGACCAACTAGCGGCGACGGCGACATCCATGGCCAAATATCTGCAACAGAGCGAAAAGGCGGCGATACTCCTGGAGGGAGTCGCGCGGGAGTACATAGAGCTGCTCCTCTGGGCCACGGAGCAAACAGATTCACCGAATCCGATCATGAGGGCGCGGTGGTGGGAGTATCGATCCCAGATGGAGCATCCACCAGAGATTGAAGGATCGAGCATCTACAGGGTGTCGTTTGTGAGGGTGACGTGCCAGAGCGAGCCGTTGGAGTCTTCATCGACCGAACCCAACTGCAAGAGGAGAAAAGCAGTTGGCCCGACGACGCTTCCCCGCGATCCTCTCCCTCACCGTTCACATCATCTCATGGGGCGGCTGTCTGCCGCCAAGGAATAGGAGGGATTTGCCCCCCCCCCCCGGACCAATAGTAGGGCAGGTTGTGAATTGTCGGGAGGAGCTTAGGGTTGTTAGTATTTGCAGGTTGTGAATTGTGTTTTGTGTTGTGTATTTTGAGAGTACTTTCAGATATGAATGTCTTTTGAATTTCAGATTTGCAGTATTGAGCTTATGAAGTATTTTATGAATTCTAGATATCTATTTTTAGCACTTAAAAAATGTAGTTTCATAGGTGTATAAAAGTGCAGACAATGTGATTCTCAGAGAAGAAACTGCAAGTTTCAGTTTCAGATAAGAAACTCCAAGTTCATTTTCAGATAAGAAACTGCAACTTTCAGAGGCAGAGCATTTATATTAACACGGCCTTTTCAAACAGTGTTAACATCATGCTGGAAGTTTTATTCATGGTCGAAACTGGAACTACCAGCCAGTTAACATCATGCTGATCAACATTCATGCATAGCACATCTTCATATGATGCACGGTCAAAAAGATATGCTATTTTCAAAATGCCCACACAATGTCGAGTGTGTGAAAAACAAAGAAAATGAGGGACAAAGTTTTGGCAAGTGTAGGACGTGGTGTGCGTAGATGACAATTGGGACCCATATGTCAATAAAGGCAGAGGCAAAAAATTTGGAGATATTTTCTCTGCACAGGTGGAATCGAACCCGGGCGGAACAGCTGTCGGGTAGTGTCACTCGGCCACTGGGCTAGTTTAGTTGTTTAGTTCGTAATAAGGCAATTCCTCAGGTTGTCGGATCTCCTCATGCGCCTTTGTGCGCTCACCGCGACGCTGCTGTCTGCCATTGTGAATATCCTGAACAAATGAGAGGAATCTAGAGAGGACTGTACGTGGAGAGGCGGACAGTCGGGACCCACCAGGTCTATGGCCGTACGCAAGCAAGTGCCTCATCGAAAAAATATTTTCTCCTAATGCTATACTGACATTGGGGCCCATGGGTTTGTCAACATAGTTACATTTTTTAGGTGCTTCAATGTAGTTACTATAGGAGATAAATTCACAACGAAGCCGAGGAGCTGGCAGGTATCATTTATTATGACTGGGGCAGCAAGTACCAGCTGGGTTTTGGGCTGCCCCGTCTAGGCTTTCTTTTTTAACATGCGCAGCCCACGACCTCGGATGGGAGGTCCATAAGGTTGTTTGTATTTTCTTGAGGGCCATCATGTATCGACCGGCCTATGGACCTCCCATCCGAGGTTTTATTTTTCCTGAAACATCGGCAGCCCAATTTATGTATTTTGTTTTGAAGAAAACGTAGAGATCTGTTCTCTTTTTCTATATAAGAATAGGAACTCCTCGTCCAACTTATGTTTCCCTTCTAACTATATTATATATATTTAAATTATTTTATATGTTACTATATATTATTTTTATTGTCATCATATATTTAACAGATACTTACATATGTAAGAAAACAATATCCCACATCTTGTTAACTTATAAAAATAATTTCTTAACAATAAAATCCTGGATTTTTTTTGGCAACGAAAATCCTGGTGATTGTGTACAAAAGCTTGGTAAGATTTAAGGACCAATAAAATAATAAATCACTTATTATTTAAATATATATAACAAAATGCTCAGCCCCTGTTTATTTTTTGATAACATTGCTGCGCCCACCCCAACATTATAATTAGAATCAGCCCAGCAAAATTATGTATTTCGAGAAAGTGCAAATGGCCTGTAATTTTTTAGGAAAAACATAAATGGGCCGCATGGAAGCTACATTATTTGTTCACCCAGCCCAGCTAATGGACTATAATTCAAAAAAAAAGATCAAATGGACTGTAAATTCTACCCCGCAAAAAAAAGACTGTAAATTCTGAAAAATGGGTTGAATACGTGCCACATTTTTGGAGGCTGAAATGTGGGCCAATAGGCCGAAGCCAATGCAAATCGTTGTCAACTTAGTCAACAAATGATTCTAACATCGTTAGCCGTTGGATTTACATCCAACGACTAGCATCCATCTTCAATCTCTCGTCTTCTTCCTCTAGCGCCGCCGGGACCACCTGCTCCCGCCTCCTGCTGCTAGCAGCTCTGCTTAGCACGCTTCGCTGTGAAGCGCTACTCCACCATTGGCCAGGCCATCCCTCCACCCCTCCACACCTCCTATTCTTCTCCACCGACTGCCGAACCACACCGCACTAGAACCAGTTAACCCTCGTACACCTCTCCGTCTGCGACTCTACTCCCGCGTCTTCCCATCTCTGGCTCATTGTTGTCCGGGGCCTCACCATCGTCCACCACCTTGGATGCGCTCGGCACGGAGTGGTCAACGTGGTCAACAAACAACACCATCGGAGGTAGACTATGCGTGGAGAGGCTGATAGCTGGGTCCACGGCCGCACGCAAGGAAATGCCTCCTTATTACGCGCAAAATAATGATTCCTCCACCTGATAGCTGGGACCCACCGGAAGGGCCTCTGTATCGCGAAAAAACGTTCCCACCGCTGACAGGTCGGACCCACCAGCTATATCTTCACACGCAAGGAAGTGCCTCCTTATTACACATAAAAAATGAATACTCCCCCTGCTAGTTGGGACCCACCTTGGTGGGAGGCTGACTTGTGGGCCTACTAAGTTGACGGGGACGGAGTGCTTTGTCAACTTAGTCAATATGAATGATTCTAGCTCCGGTGACCGTACGATGTCCATCCAACGGCCGTAGTGCTTCTTCAACCTCTGGTCTTGTTGCTCCAGCCGCCCAAAGCAGCGCAGGTCGTGCCGCATGCTCCTGCCTCCCGTGGCCAGTTGTGCTGCCGCGGAGGCCTCACCGCCCCTACTATTCCCACCGCTGGCCAGGCCATCCCTCTACTCACCCACACCTCCTGTTATTCTGTGGCGACGGCAGCCTCACACAGCAGCGAACTAGTGAACCCTCGTACTCCTCTACGCGTGGGCATCCACTGCCGTGTCTTCCCCGGCTCCGCGTCATCCCCTTACTAGGCCTCGCCGTCGTCCACCGCCCTGGTGCTCTCGACGCGGCGTGGTTAACATGGTCAAGGAACGGCTTCCCTCGGACATGGACTGTACATGGAGAGGCTGACAGCTGGGTCCACGGCCGCAGCAAGGAAGTGCCTCCTTATTACGCGCAAAATAATTATTCCTCCACCTAGCGGGGACCCACCGGATGGTCCATCGTATTTCGCGAAAAAATGTTTTCCCCTGACTGTTGGGACCCACCAACTACATCTTCGCACACAAGGAAGTGCGTCCGGGCAAAAAAACGATTCGCCCCCTAACTGCTGGGACCCACCAGCTACATCTTCGCACGCAAGGAAGTGCCTGACAGTCAGGACCCACCTGGTCGAAGCGTACGTAGCGTAGTCATTATGGTCGCGAACGTGTAAGTACATACTAGTCGATGTACATGTACGTACAGCCTCCACCTGTGACTGTTCATCCACGGGCTCATGTTCATCCAGCCTCCACCGCGCGCTACTCCACCGGCTACTGTTCAACCAGCCCTCTCCATGGGCTCCTGTTTAACCACCCCTCCACGGGCTACTGTTCATCCTGCCCTCCACTATCTACTGTTCATCCTGCCCTCCACGGGGTGGTCCTGTTCATCCTGCGCTCCACGGGGGTCCTGTTCATCCAGCCCCAACCGGCTCGATCGATCGAGGTACTGTTCATCCAGAGGCAACACCACGGGGTCCTGTTCATCCACCCCCACCGGGAACT
>NC_041386.1:648954868-648990184 GCF_002162155.2 Triticum dicoccoides
AAGGCAGCATCGATCGGCTTCAGTTAGTAGCAGTAGCGAAGGAATCGCTCGATCGGGTTCAGTTAACAGCCTTCGATCGACCGCTTGGGTTCAATTAGAGCCCAACGCCTCGCACACACGTGCGTACGTACGAGAGAAACGCGCATCGCTCGGCCCCCGACCACCCACCGTAACCGGGGACTCCTCGATATTTTCCGCGCCCTCGGTTCTACCATGGTTTTTTCTGTCATGGACGGCCCAAAGAATGTCATGCAGCTGCGTCTCCGGCCCGCCCAGGATGAAAAGCCCATTTTCTGTCATGATTTTTTGTCATAGAAGTAGGACCCCACCACATCTATGATGATACCGGGTTTTGTCACAATTATCATCATAGAAGTGTCATAAGTATGACAGAAAAGATTTTTGTTCGGCCCAAAATATCACAGATGTGTCTTTTTTTGTAGTGAAGGAAGATGTCTAAGCTTCCCTATTTGTTTTTTCAAGGCTGGACAAAGAAGGCGGAGCAGATTCGGTGTCTGGCTCCACTTCCCGAAGAACCAGCTATCCCGCTTCTGACGAAGATGCCGGTTCCGGTGCCCTATCAAGCGCCAGAGAAGAAGGCCAAGAAGAAGGCCAAGGGGACCAGGGGTGGTCTCTGCCATAAGGGCACTTCGAACGTGAGCTTCGAAGATGCCGAAACCCACTCCCCTCCTGGCACCGATGACGAGGAAGAGGAAAGCAACCCCCCTGAGGGGGAAGGAAGAAAAGGGCGGCCTTGATGTCTATTACGCAACCATCTTCTTGTAGACGTTGTTGGGCCTCCAAGTGCAGAGGTTTGTAGGACAGTAGCAAATTTCCCTCAAGTGGATGACCTAAGGTTTATCAATCCGTAGGAGCTGTAGGATGAAGATGGTATCTCTCAAGCAACCCTGCAACCAAATAACAAAGAGTCTCTTGTGTCCCCAACACACCTAATACAATGGTAAATTGTATAGGTGCACTAGTTCGGCGAAGAGATGGTGATACAAGTGGTATATGGATGGTAGATAAAGGTTTTTGTAATCTGAAAATATAAAAACAGCAAGGTAACTAATGATAAAAGTGAGCACAAACGGTATTGCAATGCGTTGAAACAAGGCCTAGGGTTCACACTTTCACTAGTGCAAGTCCTCTCAACAATAATAACATAATTGGATCATATAACTATCCCTCAACATGCAACAAAGAGTCACTCCAAAGTCACTAATAGCGGAGAACAAACGAAGAGATTATGGTAGGGTACGAAACCACCTCAAAGTTATCCTTTCTGACCGATCTATTCAAGAGTCTGTAGTAAAATAACATGAAGCTATTCTTTCCGTTCAATCTATCATAGAGTTCGTACTAGAATAGCACCTTAAGACACAAATCAACCAAAACCCTAATGTCACCTAGATACTCCAATGTCACCTCAAGTATATGTGGGTATGATTATACGATATGCATCACACAATCTCAGATTCATCTATTCAACCAACACAAAGTACGTCAAAGAGTGCCCCAAAGTTTCTACCGGAGAGTCAAGACGAAAACGTGTGCCAACCCCTATGCATAGGTTCATGGGCGGAACCCGCAAGTTGATCACCAAAACATACATCAAGTGGATCAATAGAATACCTCATTGTCACCACGGGTATCCCACGCAAGACATACATCAAGTGTTCTCAAATCCTTAAAACCTCAATCCGATAAGATAACTTCAAAGGGAAAACTCAATCCATTACAAGAGTGTAGTGGGGGGAAACATCATAAGATCCAACTATAATAGCAAAGCTCGCGATACATCAAGATCATACCACCTCAAGAACACGAGAGAGAGAGAGAGAGATCAAACACATAGCTACTGGTACATACCCTCGGCCCCGAGGGAGAACTACTCCCTCCTCGTCATGGAGAGTGCCTGGATGATGAAGATGGCCACCGGAGAGGGATTCCCCCTCTGGTAGGGTGCCGGAATGGGTCTAGATTGGTTTTCGGTGGCTACGGAGGCTTCTGGCGGCGGAACTCCCGATCTATTCTGCTCCCCGATGATTTTAGGGTATATTGGTCTATATAGGAGGAACAAATACGTCAGGGGGGACACTAGGGGCCCATGAGGGTGGAGGGTGCGCCCCCTGCCTCGTGCCTTCCTCGTTGCTTCCCTTACGTACACCCCAAGTCTTCTGGATTGCTTCCGTTCCAAAAAAAAAGTTCCATGAAGCTTCAGGTCAATTGGACTCCATTCGATTTTCCTTTTCTGCGATACTCTAAAACAAGGGAAAAAACAGAAACTGGCACTGGCAGTGGGCTCTGGGTAAATAGGTTAGTCCCAAAAATAATATAAAAGTGTATAATAAAGCCCATAAACATCCAAAACAGATAATATAATAGCATGGAACAATCAAAAATTATAGATACATTGGAGACGTATCAGGCCTCCATGCATCTAGAGGCAGAGGCGTCCAAGAAGGGGAAGGCCTCCGCCGCAGACAACTCCGTGTGGGAGATTGATAGCAGATTGATACGTCTCCAACGTATCTATAATTTTGTATTGTTCCATGCTATTATATTATCTGTTTTGGATGTTATTGGGCTTATTTATACACTTTTATATTATTTTTGGGACTAACCTACTAACCCAAGACCCAGTGAAAATTGATGTTTTTTGCCTATTTCAGTGTTTCGCGGAAAAGGAATATCAAACGGAATCCAAATGGAATAAAACCTTCGGGAGAGTTATTTTTGGAACAAACGTGATCCAGGGGACTTGGAGTGGACGTCAAGCAACCAACAAGGAGGCCACGAGGCAGGGGGCATGCCTTCCCCCCTCGTGGGCCCCTCGTGGCTCCATCGACCTACTTCTTCCTCCTATATATATTCATATACCAAGAAAACATCCAGGAGCACCACGAAACCCTATTTCCACCGTCGTAACCTTCTGTACCCAAGAGATCCCATCTTGGGGCCTTTTCCGGAGCTCCATCGGAGGGGGAATCGATCACGGAGGGCATCTACATCAACTCCATGGCCCCTCCGATGATGTGTGAGTAGTTTACCTCAGACCTTCGGCTCCATAGTTATTATCTAGATGGCTTCTTCTCTCTCTTTGGATCTCAATACAATGTTCTCCTCGATCTTCTTGGAGATCTATTTGATGTAACTCTTTTTGCGGTGTGTTTGTTGAGATCTGATGAATTGTGGGTTTATGATCAGGTTTATCTATGAACAATATTTGATTCTTCTCTGAAATCTTTTATGTATGATTGGTTATCTTTGCAAGTCTCTTCGAATTATAAATTTGGTTTGGCCTACTAGATTGATATTTCTTGCAATAGGAGAAGTGCTTAGCTTTGGGTTCAATCTTGTGGTGTCCTTTCCCAGTGACAGCAGGGGCAGCAAGGCACGTATTGCATTGTTGCCATCGAGGACAAAAAGATGGGGTTTATATCATATTGCTTGAGTTTATCCCTCTACATCATGTCATCTTGTCTAATGCATTACTCTGTTCTTATGAACTTAATACTGTAGATGCATGTTGGATAGCGGTCGATGTGTGGAGTAATAGTAGTAGATGCAGAATCGTTTTGGCCTACTCATCGCGGACGTGATGCCTATATACATGATCATGCCAAGATATTCTCATAATTATGCACTTTTCTATTAATTGCTCGACAGTAATTTGTTCACCCACCGTAATACTTATGCTATCTTGAGAGAAGCCACTAGTGAAACCTATGGCCCCCAGGTCTATCTCTTATCATATAACTTTCCAATCTATTTTATTTTGCAATCTTTATTTTCCAATATATATCATAAAAATACCAAAAATATTTATCTTATTATTATTATCTCTATCAGATCTCACTCTCGTAAGTGACCGTGAAGGGATTGACAACCCCTTTATCGCGTTGGTTGCAAGGTTTTTATTTGTTTGTGTAGGTACGAGGGACTTGCGTGTAGTCTCCTACTGGATTGATACCTTAGTTCTCAAAAACTGGGGGAAATACTTATGCTACTTTGTTGCATCACCCTTCCCTCTTCAAGGGAAAACCAACGCAGTGCTCAAGAGGTAGCACAGCTCCGAGTGGCGCCCCAGGGATAAGCCCCTGGCCGAATCATAAGTACTCGAAGACGCACACAAATACCAAGCCTCTTTACTTCATAATTTTAACATGTTAAATCATGCACTTAAAGTCCGGCTCGTTCCGACCTCGAGCGATCCTCATCTTCGGGAAATTCATTGGATCCAATGGTGATGGACCGCGGGTCCCTTCCAGCGGCCTCCTCTCCCAAGGCTATGGAGGACGCTGAAGTGTTGTCCCGAAGGACCCTCCCGGCCCAGGGGAAGGCTCAGGAGGCCGTCACGGTGGCGCCAGAGGATGATACCTCAGCCGCCGGACACATGGGGGAGCATATCCCCAAGGAGACTGGGGATGGGGGCCATATCCAATTCGGCCCCCAGCCGAATACGATCCAGGAGACCTATACGGATCCAGAATCCGGCAAGCAGCCTCCTTCGAAAGAAGGAGGCGCACTGATTCCACCAGTGACCTCTGTCCATCCAGTGGCACCGGATACTCTATTCGAAGCGCTGCGAAGTGCTTCCATTGTTGAGGAACACCGTACCCTCCTGGGTATGGTGATTGAGAGAATTCAGTCCGCTAAAAGCGGACTGACCGAAGCCTGGACAAGCCTTCTAACAGGCTTTGAGGTAAGCGACGCAATTATATAAAAAGAATGTCGTAGTATAGACAGTAGCCCCTGAGACATTGTTCGGTGTTCGAAAAGAAAAGTCGGATAGAGGATCAACTAATTTTCGCAGGAGACTAACCATACGTGTCTATGTGAATAAGCAGGCGTCTTTGCTGGTTGTGACCTCTCATGCTGATGAGGTATCTGAACTGAAGCAGAGTCTGGAGCGGACCAAGGAAGAGCTCGACCGCGTGAAAAAATAGCTGGAGGATCATCAAGGTATGCAATGACCTTTTGTAGATCCAGAAGGGATGAATGATTCGTGTTGACCATAGTGCCATGATATTTGTTAGGAGCGGCGACCGAAGTGGAGGCCCTCAAGAAGGCGCTGGATGAAGCCCAGGGGAAAGCGGCAACGGAACAAGCCGCTCGTGAGAAACAAGAGGCTAGGGTTGGTGAGGTCCAGCAGGAGCTCCAGGACGTTGTGCAGAAATGTGAGTCCTTGGAGCGCAATATTGTGGATCAAGAGTCCAAATTTTCCAAGGCCTGCCAGAGCGCACACAATGCCCGGATTGAAGCCTAGGGCGCCCTCCAGAAAATCCAGGAGGCCAGAAAAATTGCGGCGGGTAAGGCCTTTATTATGCAGAGCAAGTATGTGAAGAGAAGATTTTTCTTACTGACCCGGATTTGGAGTTCTCCAGGAGCGTTTGCAGATCTGCCGTGCAGCGTTGCCAACACTGCGGAGTTCTTCCAAGCCGATGAGGGGAGCTCGACAGAGAAGTTGTTCTGGTCGCAATACCTTGCGCCAGAACGTCCGGTTCCCTTTAGTGATCAGCTAAAATAGCTGGTGGAACTGCATAGGGTGGCCGAACTAGCCATGAAGGATTTAATAATCCGGCTATGGCCTGCCGAAGTCATACCCAGCAGCTACTTCAGGCTCGTGAAGCGGCTAGTCAATGCCTGCCCCTGGCTTGACGTCATCAAGCGGTCGGTCTACATCAAAGGTTCGCAGATGGCCTTTGCCCATGTCAAGATACAGTGGGCAAAGATGGACGCCATCAAGCTCGAGACCGAGGCATAGCCCACTGGTAAGGAGCACCCATGCCGGAGTGGTATTTTGATGATGTCCTCAAGGGATCCCGCGTTGTAGAGGGCCAGTGTTCAAAAGACATTATCTTTGAATGAGTACCTTCATGTTATCCCGCCCTGTATGATGAAAACAAGACTAATATGTAATATAATGCTTATTGTTTATTTTGGAATTTTACCTCCTGTGCGGCCATTTTATTAAATCTGAGAGTTGGCTAGTCGTCGGCTTCAGCCCCCGTGTAGGTAGTACGGGGGTGTTCGGGTTGAAACCTAAACACTCTTGATCCAAATGTTTGGTCCTTAAAGGAGGTGTTTAGCACAGTGAACCAGGCAATCGGACTATGTGGCTTTATCACCTTCACTTAGCCATAGGAGTTTGACAATAGAAATGTAGGCGCAGCTGAGGGAGTCCTGGACTAAGGGGTCCTTGGGTGTCTGACCTATTGGATATGGGCCGTAAGGATACAAAGACCGAAGACTCTACCCGTGTCCAGATAGGACTCTCCTTGGCGTGGAAGGCAAGCTTGGCGACCAACTATGAAGATTCCTTTCTCTGTAACTGACCTTGTGTAACCCTAGATCCCTCCCGTGTCTATATAAACCGGAGGGCTAGGTCCGTAGATAGGCCGAATCCTCATAATCATAGCTAGACTGGACTTTTAGGGTTTAGTCATTACGATCTTGTGGTAGATCAACTCTTGTAATACTCATATTCATCAAGGTCAATCAAGCGGGAAGTAGGGTATTACCTCCATAGAGAGGGCCCGAACCTGGGTAAACATTGTGTCCCCCGTCTCCTGTTACCATCAATCCTAGACGCACAGTTTGAGACCCCTACCCGAAATCCGCCGGTTTTGACACCGACAGCAGTGTCAGGACCCCGATTCCAAGTCACATCGATCTAGCCGGTAACACCTCATATCACTTTGCGGCCTCACACACGGTATTCCCACGGGTGTCGCCTTACCATGGCCCGGGACCGTTTGCGCCTTTTGGCTCACGTATATGATAGTGTCGCTAGCATCCATATGACAGAGAACCCGGGCCGACATGGCTAGTCGTGAACCCAAAGCGGCACTAACCCATGGGGACAGGCATACATGAATCAACTTCGAGCATGTCGGCCAGCAGCGTGCGAATCTGGGCTGTAGCACTGGGCTAACAGGACTCCGGTAACCCGGGCTGTAGCAGGCTAGGCAGGACTCCGAATGTCACCGCGTGACATTTCCCCGAAGGGACAGACACAGGAACAAAGTGAAACACATGCCGGTCAGTCAAGTGTCCTGAGCAGTAGTGCTGGGCTAGCAGGACTCCGGTGAACCGGGCTATAGCGGACTACTATGGCTCATGGAAGCACTAGACTACATTTCCCCATAAGAGAGGCTGCCAAGGAATAACAACTAAATTTTCGGATCCCACACATACCAAGCATTTCAATCATACACACAATATGCTCGATATGTGTAAATACAACATGGCATCACAACATAACTCTACGACTCAAAGTATGTATTCATTAGGCTCCGAGGAGCCAAGATATTACAAACATGGGTCTCATGACCCAACATTCATAGCATACAAATCAAAGCACATGCGGAAGCTTAACATGTCTGAGTACAGACATCTACAAATGAAAAAGGCTAAGAAGCCTGACTATCTACTAGATCCTGCCGAGGGCACAAGATCGTAGCTGAGGTAGTAAGCTAAACATCGAAGCCCACACGGAACTACTAGTGAGACTGACGTCTCTCTGCAAAACATAAATTAAGCAAACGTGAGTACAAATGTACCCAGCAAGACTTACATCAGAACTATCTACATATGCATCGGTATCAATAAAGGGGGTGGTAGAGTTTAACTGCAGCAAGCCAGCTTTGACTCAGTGGCTAACCTGAACTACGACTGCAAGCAACTCTTTTGAGGTGGCGCACACGAGTCCACATATTCACCATTCAATACACCACTATGGATCCGCTCCCATCTCCCTACGAGAAGGCCATCCATAGTACTCACACTTATCTTGCGAGTTTTAGAGTATCCACTCTCACTTGTCTATGAACTGTTATAGGCAACCCAGAAGTCCTTTACTACAGACACAGCTATTCGAATAGATCATTTATAACCCTGCAGGGGTGTACTTCTTCACACACGCTCTCGCCACTTACCACCATGTACACGTCGTGTATCTCAGCAACCTTCAAGCGGAAGCCTAGCGAGGGAGTCGGCCACGACCTGACTAACCACACAAGTCTCTAGTCCAGTTTTATCGCCTATTCGGGTTCCATCCGCGAGGAGATCCGGCCGGAGTTTCGCTCACAGCCCCAAACGATGTGTGCAGGGTTCCCGAGACACCAAACGGGCGCCCGGTACACTGTGCCATGGTGTATCTACTGCATCATAGCCCACCCCTAGGGTCAGCGCTACGCACGGCCGCCAACACATATCCTACAAACACCAAAAACTAGTTGCAACTCCTGGACAGAGGATAAGGGCAGTTAATAAGTCAAGAGGGTCCATTGGTTTCGGGCCCAATGCATGGTAGTAGTTGTTCATGGATCACAAACACAGAACTCAGTTCCTCAGAACGGTTTCAATGAGACAACCCACCATGTACTCCTACATGGCCTCTCACCGCTACCTTTACCAAATCGTGTTCACACACTTAGCTCACACACAGTAGGACATGTTCATCACTGTTCCAATTCATCCTCGATGAATCAGACCTAACACAACTCTAAGCAATAGCAGGCATGACAAACAAGCATGAATGAGTAGGCACATCAGGGCTCAAACAACTCCTACTCATGCTAGTGGGTTTCATCTATTTACTGTGGCAATGACAGGTCATGCAGAGGATAAGGGGTTCAACTACCACAGCAAGTAACAGATGAAACGTTGTTGTCCTAATGTAGTAAAAGAGAGCAAGAGTGAGAGACTGGGATTGTATCGGAATGAGCAAGGGGGTTTTGCTTGCCTGGCACTTCTGAAGATAGCATTGAGTCTTCATCAGTGTCAACGATCACAACATCGGAACAACGTCTACCGAGGGGGAACAACACCGGCAATAGAGAGGAAACACCATCAATGCAATGCAACAATATGATGCATAATGTGACATGGCAAGATGAGTGTGTTTTGGCTAATGCAGCTATAAACAGGGTGTTTTGAGTTCATTTGAATCAAAGATTCAAATGCAAACTCAAAATATGAACTCATATAAGTGAATTATCTAGATTTATCTAAACTGCAATGTTAAGTTGCTCTAACATGCATGAAACCAATACAGATGGATAGATTGGATTTTTTTGATCATTTTTCATATATAAATTATTTCATTTGGAGTTATAGATTAATTTCTATGATTTTTTGAAGTTTTAACTATTTTCTGGAATTTTCTGAATTATTTTAAATCCAGAAAATGTTTAACTGCGTCAGCGTTGCCTCACTGTGACGTCAGCGGTCAACTGAGCGTGCCAGGTCAAACCTGACCAGTGGGGTCCACTGGTCAGTCACACTGTGCTGTCTGGGTCACCGACGGGTGGGGTCAGGTCAACAGCCACGTCAGCACTGACGTGTGGGGTCGGTCAATGTGTGATGTGACCGGGTCAAACTGACCTGTGGGGCCCGTGTGGTTAGCTTAAACTAAACAGGGGTTAAACCGTGGTTAGTTAAGGGCGTGCTGCCCATATGTCATCGACACACCACACTGACTAAACGCGATTAGCACCTAAACTAATGGTGCCACGTCAGCCACCGGAGACCAGCCGGCGGCGACCACAGGACACGGCGGGGGCACGCCGGACTTGCGCTAGAGGCGCCAGCTTGGCGCGCTGAGGGCACCAGGGGATAGCCCTTGCTCTCGCGCATCCAGAGGACCAAGTGGGAGGTCGCGGGGTCACCGGAACTCATGCCGGCGACGAGCTTTGGCGGCGGTGGTGTTCGGTGGTGCATGGACGCGTCGCTACGGTGCATCAGGGAGCAAATGGAGAGGCTGGGCAGCACCTGCTAGACACGAGGAGCACTAAGAGCAGCACGGTGAGGCCAGGGGAGCACGGATGCTATGCGTGCAGCAGCAATGGCGGACGGCGGCTTCGGTGCTCGTGGGGAACGATGCTACGGCGTGGGGGCGAGCATGCTGAGTTAGGGGAGAAGGTCAGTGGCTCACGGTGATGACGAGGGGACGCTCGGTGAGGTCGGGCACGGTCCGGAGCCGACGAATTTGACGGAGATGGCCGGCAGTCCTGAGGTTGAAGAAGGCTTCAGGGATGGCGATGCGGTGCTTCCCCAGTTGCTTGGCTCGAAGTGGAAGAAGAGGGCAACAATGCGGAGCTCGGGGACGCGTCGGAGAGGCGAGGGGGTGGTTGTGGCTACGACGACGACGAGCGGCAGCGACGGCGGCGTTCGGTCGCGGGAGAGAGAGGGCGGCAGAGGAGAGGATGAGCGCAGGAGAGAGTGAGAGCGGTTCGGGGGGGTGCGTGGCGTCCTCTAGGCGCTTCGGGGCGGCGAGGAGACAGGCAGGCAAGGTGGAGGTGGCCGGCGCGCGTCGAGCACACGCCCGGCGTCCTCCTGGCAGCAGCTGGAAGAAGACAAGGGAAGGAGGTGGGCTGGGCCAACAGTGCTGGGCCAGAGCTGGGCCGCCAGGTTTGCTTTCTCTCTCTCTCTGCTTTCTGTTTTAATTTTGTTTTCTATTATTCTGTAGTCTTTAGGGCTTTATTA
This sequence comes from Triticum dicoccoides, assembly GCF_002162155.2. NCBI lineage: Eukaryota > Viridiplantae > Streptophyta > Magnoliopsida > Poales > Poaceae > Triticum > Triticum dicoccoides. The sequence goes on from NC_041386.1 coordinate 648,965,363, forward strand.
AAAATACTTAGACACTTCCAAAAATCATGAAACTACTCATGATCACTGTTGGGAATATATCCTACAGTAAACATTTTAGTTTATGATTATTTGAGCATTTAAAATATTTAATAGCATTTAAATGCCCAAATGCAAATAGAGTATGATTTAATCCAGAGCCCAAATATGTCATTCAAAAATGTGCATCACCTCTGGTTACTGTTTCCAGCTTTTTCCAAGAATGATGAACATTTTTTAAAGCCATTTGGATTTACTGGAAATATTTTGGTTGAACCTAGTGAATTCCTTTAATGCTAGGGTTTAGGCAATCCCCATTTCAAGTTTCTTTGGAATTTAAACATGATGGCATGATGAACAAGCAAAGTCAAGCAAGGGCTGAACTGGGATGTGACAAGCAGCCCCTAGTATTCGTTAGTCCGGACTAGGCTGTTGTAGACACCTGATCGGGTGAAGGCCGATCCGTCGCATAATGCGGAAAAAATCGCAAGAGATTTTAACCTTCGAAGAGCTGACCGGCTCACGCCGCATCATGATAGTCAGTTTTCCGCTTTCTCTACTGAGCTGCTCATCAGGATAAACCAGGACACAATCGCAGTAGTTCTCCCTTTACTACCCTAGTCGATAGAGCGGAACGTAAGGTAGTAACCACAGGAGCCGGGCAACCCAACTATTGACCAAAGACATGATTCAGAGTCGATGCATATATTGCTAAATTTGGGGGCCGAACTATACTATAAAAGTGTTCAGACTTGGTGTCGTAGTATGGAGCGCAATAAAGCCCCTGGAGAACTACAGTGTACCAAAGTGTACGGATGCAATCGATAAGAATAGCGAAATAAAGTGAAGTAGTAAGCTAGTGCCACATAAGTTGGGCCGCAAACTGTTCCCATTATGATTTTGATTAGTACGTCAAAGCGTATTTGTACAAATAGTGCGATAAGCAACAGTGGCTATTTAACATGCCAAGACCAAGGGGGAGCTGCGTACGGGTCCTAAAAGCAGGTAGAATGATCATTAAGAAGAACATCTAGAGATTCGCCCACACGTCTGTGCTACATGCCACCTTGGTGTATCCGTCCTTCGAAAGGACCGATTATTAGGGCGCCGAGAGGGGCCTGTGGAAAAGAAACCTGAATAGGATAAAAAAGAAAAATAAGAGTATGTGTGTCCAGGGAAGGTCGAGCCGTATTGTGCACCACAGTCTGGTTATGCCTCCGTCTCTGCCCATGGTATTTTTAGTGCGTAGTTATGTACGCGCGGTACATATGCCGCTACTTGGTCGGGACTAAGACGGAGGCTGAATTGCTAGTCGAGCTCCTGACGAGCTGGACTGTCCTGCCGCAGAGTAGTCCGAACTCGTTTGACAGTGTCCGGGAGCATGGCCGCCGAATTAAGGATCTGCTTGTTAAGGCTGCTCTGTACTTCTACTGCCAGGGCCACGGTGTGCTCCTTAGTACGGAGGGAGCACTCCGTGTTTCCATTGACTGTTATGACACCGCGTGGTCCGGGCATCTTGAGCTTGAGATAAGCATAGTGTGGCACCACATTGAATCGCGCAAATGCAGTTCATCTGAGCAGCGCGTGATAGCCACTGCAGAAGGGGACGATATCAAAGATCAAGTCCTCGCTTCAGAAGTTGTCCGGAGATCCGAAGACGACTTCCAGTGTGATTGAACCCATGCAGCGGGCCTCTACACCTGGTATAACTCCTTTGAAGGTAGTTTTGGTGGGCTTGATCCTCTATGGATTGATGCCCATCTTGCGCACTGTATCCTGATAGAGCAGGTTGAGGCTGCTGCCACCGTCCATGAGGACTCTTGTGAGGTGGAATCCATCGATAATTGGGTCGAGGACCAGTGCGGCTGAACCGCCGGGGCGGATACTAGTCGGATGGTCTTTGCGATCGAAAGTGATCGGGCAGGATGACCATGGGTTGAATTTTGGGGCGACTGGCCCTATCGCATAGACGTCCCTGAGCACACGTTTGCGCTCCCTCTTAGGGATATGGGTAACATATATCATGTTCACCGTTTTAACCTGGGGGGAACTTCTTCTATACCCCTGGGTTCGGCGGACGGGGTTCCTCGTTGTCATTCTCGCTTTGCGACCCCTTCTCCTTGTCTTCGGCGTTTAACTTGTCGGCCTGTTTGAAAACCCAACAACTCCGGTGGGTATGATTGGCTGGCTTATCAGGGGTGCCGTGGACGGTTGAGTATGCGGTCCAAACTGGAAGGGCCCAAATTGTTCCTTTTATATGGCTACTTCCGCTGACCGGACTTAGAGCCACTGAATTTGGCGTTGACACCGTGTCATCGGTGTTGTTATCGTTGTTTCGACGCTTGTGTCTGTTGCGTCGGGGCTTGCCATTGCTATTTCTGGCTTCAGAGGTGCCAGGTTCGCTTGCATTGTTATTGCTATGGGCTAGCCAGCTGTCTTCGCCCGTGCAAAAGTGGGTCATGATTACCGTGAGGGATGCCATGGACTTCGACTTTTCTTGGCCGAGGTGTCGGGCGAGCCATTCGTCGCGGATGCTATGCTTAAAGGCTGCTAGGGCTTCGGCATTCGGGTAGTCGACGATCTAGTTTTTTTTAGTTAAGAACCTAGTCCAGAATTTCCTGGCTGACTCTCCAGGCTATTGAACTATGTGACTTAAGTCATCGGCATCCCGAGGTCTGACGTATGTGCCTTGGAAGTTGTCGCAGAAGGCGTCTTCTAGGTCTTCCCAGCTACCAATAGAGTTTTCAGGCAGGCTGTTCAGCCAGTGTCGGGCAGGTCCCTTGAGTTTTAGGGGGAGGTATTTGATGGCATGAACATCATCACCACAGGCCATATGAATGTGGAGAATAAAGTCTTCAATCCATACCGTGGGATCTGTTGTTCCATCATATGATTCGATATTCACGGGTTTGAACCCTTCTGGGAATTCATGTTCCATTACTTCATCAGTGAAGCAGAGGGGGGGGTGCGGCGCCTCTATATCGGGCCAGATCGTGACGTAGTTCGGATGGAGTCCGTCTACGGTTTCCGGCCCGGACGTGATTGTGATTGTCATGTTCGGCTTGATGGGCGTCGTCGCGCGTCAGGGCACGCCCCCGCGATCCGTAGATCGATCTGGCCGGACCTGTTTATTCTCTAGGTCTTGCCACAGGTCATATGTGTATCCCCAAGCTATTGTGTCTCTGCCTTTACGGCAAGGTAGGACAGGTTGGTGTTTGACTTGAGTTACCGCTTTGTCCTGGCCACGTGGTGCTCGATCAGCCGCATTACGCACTGATGGTACAGGCTCCCATGCCACATCATCGAATTGAGGTAGCAATTTGCGCTTCGGGTAACTTTTGGTTTGGCGCTCGAGGCCGTATTCCTCGGCTGCCAGGACATCAGTCCATCTGGCGTTCAGCAGATTTTGATCAGCTTGAAGTTGTTGCTGCTTCTTTTTCAGGCTCCTTGCAGTGGCTATTAGCCGGCGCTTAAAGCGCTCCTGCTCGAGAGGTTCCTCGGGCATGATAAAATCCTCGTTGCCGAGGCTCACCTCATCCTCGGAGAGCGTAAGATAGTTAGTGTCCTCCGAGTCTTCGTTTATGACCTGTTCATCAGGGCTAACTTGCCCATCCTCCCGATCGTCTTGTTCAGAGTTTTGCTCGACGGGGTTTTCTTGGTCTTTGGCATTATCCGGAGTATTGTTGTCTCTCGTGCCGGTATTGCTATCTTTGCTGCGGCGTGATTTAGAGCGACGCCATCGGCGCTTTGGTTATATCTCGGGAGGTTTATCCTCTACTGGATTTTTCTCGTTATCACTATCACCCTCCCTGGGTGTATCCACCATGTACATGTCTTACGAAGAGGTGGTCGTCCAGCATCCGGTAAACGGCAGGTTTTGGGCCTCCTCTTCTCCGGCATCATCGTCCATACCGTCGATGTTTTCGAAGTCATAATCGAGCATGTTTGTTAAGTCCTCGACAATGGCTATAAAGTGGGTGGTGGGTGGGACGTAAAATTCCCTGCTCTCAGCCCCTAGTTTGGGCTGGGCATAGTTTGGACGTTGCTCCTATGTAATCACGAGGTATCGCATCAAGTCCAGAGCCTCGCTTAAAGGCGAGGTTTGTTGAGGGAGAAAAGAATCCGTGGAGTATGGCGGGAAGGGAATTCCTCGGCTGAGCTCACATGATGCTGACTCCGAGAGTTCAGAGCCAGCGTCCGGGGAAGAGTCCAGCTTTGTGATGGTTGTCGACGACACTGCTCCCTCCGACTCTCCAGTGCTGGTCCTAGTGGCCACCGATAGTCCGGCGAGGTTAGGGAGCCCGTGTTCGGACCTGGCGATATGCTTCGGATCTAGGGCCAGAGCGGAGGTTGGGGTCGTGAATCCTTGGAAGATCAAGTCTCCTCGGATATCAGCGACATAATCCAAGTTTCCAAAACTAATCTGGTGACCTGGGGCATAGTTGTCGATCTTCTCTAGATGGCTAAGCGAGTTGGCCCGCAGTGCGAAGCTGCCGAATACGAAGATCTGGCCGGGGAGAAAAACCTCCCCTAGGGTCGCATCGTTGTAGATGATGGATGGAGCCATCGAACCTTCTGACGGCGACACAGTGGAACTCTCAATGAAAGCACCAATGTCGGTGTCAAAACCGGTGGATCTCGGGTAGGGGGTCCCGAACTGTGCGTCTAAGGTCGATGGTAATAGGAGGCAGGGGACATAATGTTTTACCCAGGTTCAGACCCTCTTGATGGAGGTAATACCCTACGTCCTTCTTGATTGATATTGATGAGTATGAGGATTACAAGAGTTGATCTACCATGAGATCATAATGGCTAAAACCCTAGAAGTCTAGCATGTATGATTATGATTGCCTCTACGGACTAAACCCTCTGGTTTATATAGACACCGGAGGGGGCTAGGGTTGTACAAAGTCGGTTACAGAGAAACGAATCTTCATATCCGAACACCAGGCTTGCCATCAATGCCAAGGTGAGTCCCATCCAAACATGGGAGAGAGTCTTCTGTCTTGTATCTTCACGGCCCATCAGTCCGGCCCATGTCCAACAGGTCGGACGCCCGAGGACCCCTTAATCCAGGACTCTCTCACCAACCCTTCAAACTTCTTCTCCGGCTTTCTAACTGTTTTCCAGTAACCAGTCATAGCTGGGCTCATGATATCACATTCCTTCATCACTTGATTAACCACTAAGTCTGAGTCGCCGTAGACCAGCAGGCGACGGACGCCGAGTGAGATAGCCATACGCAACCCATACAAAAGTGCCTCATACTCAGATTCATTCTTTGAAGAATCAAAGTGAATCTAGAGGACATAGCTGAGCTTATCACCTCTTGGGGATACTAGAACCACACCAGCACCAGAGCCAGTCAACATATTGGATCCATCAAAGAACATAGTCCAATGTTCCGAGTGGGTCTGGGTCGGTTGCTGCTGTTCAATCTACTCGGCGAGGAAATCTGCTATTGCTTGGGACTTGATTGCTTTCTTTGCTTCAAACTTGATATCCAATGGAAGGAGTTCAATCGCCCACTTTGCCACTCGACTAGTTGCGTCCCTGTTGTTCAGAATTTCTGATAATGGAGCGTTGCTGACGACTGAAACCGAGTGGTCTAAGAAATAGTGTGCAACTTTATTTGTGGTCAAGTAAATTCCATAAACAAGCTTCTTATAATGCGGATATCTCTGCTTGGACGGAGTCAAGACTTCAGAAATATAGTGCACTGGGCGTTGAACTTTGTAGGCTTTGCCTCCTTCCCACTCGACCGTGAGCACTGTGCTGACAAACTTGTCTAGTGGCTGCAATGTACAATAGTAAAGGCTCTTTGCTGATTGGGGCGGCAAGCACCGTCTGGGTGGAAAGCAGGGCTTTGAGCTCTTCAAACGTTGCTTCGGCTTTAGGAGTCCACTCAAATTTGTCAGACTTCTTCATCAATCGGTAAAGAGGAAATGCCTTTTTACCGAGACGAGAGATGAATCGACTCAACGCAGCCAAACAACCAGTAAGCTTTTGAACATCGTGGACACGCACAGGGCGTTTCATTCGGAGGATTTCCCCAACCTTTTCCGGGTTTGCGTCGATCCCATGTTTGGAAATGAGGAAACCGAGTAACATTCCACCTGGAACTCCGAATGTGCATTTTGACGGGTTGATCTTGATATCATATCTTCTCAAGTTGGCAAAGGTTTTAGCGAGGTTAGTCAGTAGGTCGGAACCTTTACGTGACTTGACCATGATGGCATCCATGTATGCTTCCACATTCCGACTGATTTGAGTGAGCAAGCACTTATGAATCATGCACATGAAAGTGGCGCCAGCATTCTTGAGACCAAAAGGCACATAGCAAAAACAACCCAATGGGGTGATGAAGGCTATTTTTATTTCATCAGGCCCATACAGTCAGATCTGATGATACACAGAATATGCGTCCAAAAAGGACAAGCGCTCACACCCCACAGTCGAGTCGACAATCTGGTCAATGCGGGGTAGAGGGAAATGATCTTTCGGGCAGGCCCGATTGATGTGTTTGAAATCGATGCACATATGAAGTGAATCATCTTTCTTAGGGACCATAACAACATTGGCGAGCCACTCGGAGTGGTATATCTCGCGGATGAACTCAGCTGTCAGAAGTCGAGCCACTTCTTCACCAATTGCTTTCCTATTCTCCACGGTGGACCGATGGAGATGCTCTTTGACAGGTTTCGCTTTTGGGTCGACGCGCAAATGGTGCTCAGCCAGTCCCCTAGGCACACCCGGCATGTCAGATGGTTTCCATGCAAAGATGTCCCAGTTCTCACGGAGGAACTAGATGAGCGCTTCTTCCTATTTGCTGTCGAGTGTCGTTGAGATGTGGGTCGGAGCAGCATTGGGATCAGTCAGGTGAACATGGACAGGTTTTGTCCTACCAGGCAACTAAAATGCGGACTCTGAAGCAGGCTTCTTAACTCGCAACAAATCACTTGGATCTGCATTTTTCTGGTACTCTTCCATTTCCACAGCTGCCATCTGCTCATCGGCGATCTTCCAGCCCTTCTGGAGGCATTCTTCAGCCCTTTGCCGATTTCCTGTGATCGTGATCACGCCTCTGGGGCCAGGCATTTTCAACTTGAGATACATGTAGCATGGTCGAGCCATAAAACGAGCATATGCAGTTCTGCCCAGAATAGCATGATAGGCACTGTGGAAATCCACCACCTCAAAAGTCAACTTTTCCTTACGGTATTTCTTTGAATACCGAAAACCACATCAAGAGTGATCTGGCCAAGTGAATCGGCTTTCTTTCCTGGGATGACTCCGTGGAATCTCATGTTGCTTTCACTGAGCTTGGACATCGAAATGCCCATTCCTCAGAGGGTCTCAGCATACAGAATGTTCAAACCATTGCCACCATCCATCAAAACCTTGGTCAATCGGGTGCCCCCAACGACCTTGTCGACAACAACGCTTGCCTCCCGGGGGTAGCAACGTGCACTGGGTGATCAGACTAGTCGAATGTAATGGGAGTTTTTTAAACACTTCAGATATGTCGTCGTTGCCGGAGCAACCATGTTTACTTCTCTGTTTATGACTTTCAGTCGACTTTTGCTCTTGGTGTCAGCAAAAATCACTAAAGTGGCATTGACATTGGGGTAACCATCGTCCTCATCCTTGTCCTCATCCTTATCAGATTCCTTTTCTTTTTCACTGGGCTGACCCTCTCGAAAGCTCTAAATTAGGAGTCGACATTGTCGAGTGGTATGCTTGGGGTAAATCAGGTTTCCCCCTTCATCTTTCTTGGTGTGTATGTCACACGGCAGATCAAGCACATCATTTCCCGCTTGATCTTTCACTTTCTTTGGGATCCATGGCCCCTTAGGCTTTCCTTTAAATTTCCCTTGGTTCATAACTGCGGCCTCACCAGGACCTGCGGGCTCGGCTTTGCGCTTCTGCTTCCGACTGGAATTTCCTCCTCTGGTATCCTGGGCGACTGGCTTATTCTTACCACTGCGGAGTCGGTCTTCTTCTTTGCCGTTAGCATACCGAGTGGCTATTTCCATCATCCGAGCCAAGGACATGTCTCATGTCCGACCGAATTTCAGGTAAAGCTCTCTGTACCGAACGCCCTCCTTGAAGGCGCAAACTGCCTGATGCTCTAACACATTCTCCATGGTATGATGAAGAGTGGTCCATCTCTGGATATAATCTCTCAAAGTTTCGTTCAGTTTCTAGACACAATGCTATAATTCGGTCAGCCCTGCACGCCATTTGCAAGTGCCTTCAAATGTTCTGACAAACACTCAGGCCAATTCATCCCAACTGAAAATACTACCAGGAGCCAACTGATTCAACCAAGCTCTGGCCAAACCTTCCAGCATCAGGGGGAGGTGCTTCATAGCTATATCGTCATTGCCACGGCCGATCTACACTGCCACTCGGTAATCTTCTAACCAAGTATCGGGCTTCGACTCACCGGTGAACTTGCTCACGCCCGTCGCCAATCTGAAGTTGGGCGGGATCTCTGCGGCTCGGATAGCTCTGCTGAAGCACTCGGGACCAGAAACATGCACTCAGCTTCCACTCGGGTGGTGAACATCTTGTCCTTCTCTGTATGCTCGATTCCGGTCGACTAGGTTTTGTACGAGAAGAGATCTCGCATCAAATCCAGGTTCCCTTGGGTCGACCGAAGCTCTCCGCTCATCACCATACGGGCGTCTGTCATCATACCACTGGGGCGCGTACGATTCGCCTCTCGGAGGAGGCGTTGGCACTCGACGGCGGTCATCACGGTCGACTCGATGATCGTATAGTCCATGGCCCCGACCCATGTGCTGATCTTGGCGGTGACCACGATCCTCACGCCATGTAGGCGATCTCGGACTATGAGCCGACTGAATTGTATCTGCAGCCACGAACCTGCTACGAATCTTGTTGCGCGATTGAGAAACGGCAGAATTTTGTTCACCCGCTGCCCGGAGCAATGCACGGATCTACAGCAAACCTCTACCAGCTTCTGAACGGGACAGTTGAATTGACTCTGCTATACGGGTTGCAGCTGCAAGATTCTGGATCGGTGTATGATATACCTGAGGTTCAGGCGGAAACAATTGTCGATTCCGCCGACTGGACTCCGGGATCTGACGACAGGCGCGCTCGTCGAGTGAATGTTGAAGATTCTCCAGGCGTGGGCGCTCAGCCAAGGTAGCCAGGCATGCAATCTCCAAGGCCCAAGCCTCAAAGGTCTCACCGATGATGGGAGTGTGGAACGCATCCACGTTGTGGCGATGCAACTCTTCCCTTTGCTCCGAAGTGAGGGCTTCGGGGTGATACTCATCATGGTCGTGAGACGGGCCGCTACCACTATGTCGAAAACCAGGCGGGCTGCACGGCGTGTCGACCATAAGGACCTCCGCCACTGGGTCCCTACTCCCGCACTCGGACAGAGTCTCAGTGGAACCAGTCGACAGGTTGAATAGTCCGTAGAGAGATTCGTCAGGCTCGATTGCCACGACTTGTGGGCTGGCCGACTGGCGGGCCACCGCATGTTTCACCCAGGACTGAAGCCGCGATCGACCAGGTTCTCTTGCGACAGTGTACAGCTAGAAGGGTGGATGATGCGGGAGCCGACCGATACTGGGTCGATGGCTACTGCAGGAGGATGCCGCAGGCACTTGCACGGAAGTGCGCCGCCCCGCGGGTGGGAAGGGCCTCGACGTCGAGGGGATCCTCTTGTAACCATGCAGAGTCATCAGCGATGAAGACGAGAGCGCCGAGTCGGATCTCGCGGCCCAAAGCCAAACCGCCGCCAGAAACCAAGTTGAAGAAGATCGGAAAAATAGAACCTCGCCGGAAGTCGCTAAGACACCGGCCCCAAGGTGGGCGCCGACTGTCGTGGGAGTAAGTCTAACAATATAATAGGGGGTACGTAGGAGGAGGCAAGGTCCTAGCTAGAGCGAGGTTGTGCACGCAAGGTTTACGAGTTCAGGCCCTTCTCAGAGGAAGTAACAACCCTACATCTCGGTGCCCGGAGGCTTGGTCGACTGGATTATGCGTGGTAGTTACAGGGGGTGCGAACCCTTGTGCCAGAGGAGGGGTGGCTTATATAGAGTGCGCCAGGACCCCAGCCGTCGCTCGTTACATGATACGTCTCCAACGTATCTATAATTTTTTATTGCTCCATGCTATATTATCTACTGTTTTGGACTATATTGGGCTTTATTTTCCACTTTTATATTATTTTTGGGACTAACCTATTAACCGGAGGCCCAGCCCAGAATTGTTGTTTTTGCCTATTTCAGTGTTTCGGATAAACTGAATATCAAACGGAGTCCAAATGGAATAAAATCTTCGGGGACGTGATTTTCTCACCGAACGTGATCCAGGAGACTTGGACCCTGCTCCAAGGAACAAAAGAGGCGGTCACGAGGGTGGGGGCGCCCCCCGCCCCCCTAGGGCGCGCCCCCTGCCTCGTGGGCCCCTCGTTGCTCCTCTGGCGTACTTCTTCCTCCTATATATACACACGTACCCCCAAACGAACAGAACAGGAGCCAAAAACCTAATTCCACCGCCGCAACTTTCTGTATCCATGAGATCCCATCTTGGGGCCTGTTCCGGAGCTCCGCCGGAAGAGGGCCGTCATCATGGAGGGCTTCTACATCATCATAGCCTCTCCGATGAAGTGTGAGTAGTTTACCTCAGACCTTCGGGTCCATAGTTAGTAGCTAGATGGCTTCTTCTCTCTCTTTGAATCTCAATACAAAGTTCTCCCCCTCTCTTGTGGAGATCTATTCGATGTAATCTTCTTTTTGAGGTGTGTTTGTTGAGACCGATGAATTGTGGGTTTATGATCAAGTCTATCTATGAATAATATTTGAATCTTCTCTGAATTCTTTTATGTATGATTGGTTATCTTTGCAAGTCTCTTTGAATTATGCGTTTGGTTTGGCCAACTAGATTGGTAGTTCTTGCCATGGGAGAAGTGCTTAGCTTTGGGTTCGATCTTGCGGTGTCCTTACCCAGTGACAGAAGGGGCAGCAAGGCACGTATTGTATCATTGCCATCGATGATAACAAGATGGGGTTTATTTCATACTGCATGAATTTATCTCTCTACATCATGTCATCTTGCTTAAGGCGTTACTCTGTTTTTAACTTAATACTCTAGATGCATGCTGGATAGCGGTCGATGAGTGGAGTAATAGTAGTAGATGCAGAATCGTTTCGATCTACTTGTCATGGACGTGATGCCTATATACATGATCATGCCTAGATATTCTCATAACTATGCTCAATTCTGTCAATTGCTCAACAGTAATTTGTTCACCCACCGTAGAATACTTATGCTCTTGAGAGAAGCCACTAGTGGAACCTATGGCCCCCGGGTCTATTCTCATCATATCAATCTCCATTACTTTAATCATGCTTTGCTTTTTACTTTGCCTTTACTTTTTACTTTGCATCTTTATACCAAAAATACCAAAAATATTATATCTATCAGATCTCACTCTCGTAAGTGACCGTGAAGGGCTTGACAACCCCTAATCGCGTTGGTTGCGAGTAGCTATCGCTTTGTGCAGGTACGAGGGACTTGAGCGTGGGCTCCTACTGGATTGATACCTTGGTTCGCAAAAACTGAGGGAAATACTTACACTACTCTGCTGCATCATCCCTTCCTCTTCGGGGAAAACCAACGCAAGCTCAAGACATAGCATTACACATGGTTCAATGTACACTAAGACAGGGCGTTACTGATAACGCCAGATATAAAGAGATATAAATGATCTTAAATACTGCAGAGTGAACGCCTTACTGTTGCCATCCTGAGTGGCTTTAGATCTTTCGTACTCCGAGTGGTTTCTTGTATGGTTGAGTGACTTCTTCTTGGTCGAATGGAATTGGGGTATCTGAGTGAGATAATTGGTCGAGTGGATTGCACTACAAGGTTACTTCAGTCGGTATCCTTTGTTGCACTTTGAACGTTCTTGACTCTAAGGTAGTGAACTTGGGTAGGGCGTCTTGGCAGGCCCATGACCCTACCCTAGGTTAATGGCATCGTCAGTTGCTTAGCCTTTCAGTGAGCATTCCTAGTTCCCTTGTGATAGAGTGTTGAATTTCGACATCTTCTTCTTCTTGTGAACTGCCATAGTGTGAAGAATTTCCCCTTAACCTTCCGAATAAGATTCTAGATGTCCATTTTCAAGTTTCATCTTTTCTTCGTGAATGGACAATAGTTTCATGACCTCGATGTAGTGAACTTCTTCATAGTTTGGTCTTTGCTTGATTTCAGCTACAATTGGATCGAAGGTTGCATCAAGAGCAGTCGGTAGCTTGTTGCCCACATCTCTATCGATGATATAAGTTACGCCTCGTTGATGAAGTCTTTCAACAATGTTGGTAAATTGATCAATGAGCTCCATGGCACTTTCCTTATGAAGACTCCTGAAACCAGCAAACATGGCACGAAGCATTTCAGTGTGAGAATCTGTTCTGGTAATAAATTCTTCATGCACATTTTTGACGGCATCCCAGAGTTGCTTTGCAGTGTCAAGCTTTTGGAACCGAATGAAAATGTCCTTAGAGATACTTTCACAGATGATGTCTTTGGCTTGTGCATTCAACCGCAGCATAGCTTTGTCATTAGTATTTGGAGAATCAGCGTGTTGAATGGTATATCCATTTTCCACAGTCTGCCACAGTTCTACGTTGATAGCTTGAAGTCTAATTCTCATTCTTTCTTTCCAGTAAATATAGTCATTTCCATCAAACATAGGAAATCTCTCAGACTGCGAGGATCTACCTGCATACGACATACTCATAACTCCATGGTTGTTAGACCTTTAATAAACAGAGACAGGGAGTACCCGCTCTGGTACCAATTGTTAAGACTGAGAGTATATCGACCAGAAGGGGTGAATGAGAGATTCAAAAATTATTTCAATGTTTTTAATAGATCCCAAACATAGCAGCGGAAATAGGTTCGACAGAATATAACTTAACTGATCACACTAGAGAGGAACATATTTTTCGAAGAAGGCAACAATAATCATTCGAGCATGGGTTAACACAGGTTTGACTATGATGATGGTAACACAATATGCAAACAGGTGCAGCAGCATGAATGAAAACGGGGTATGAATGATGAAGGATAACGCGTGAATGAGCACGGACAAGGTGAAAGAAAATGATATAGGGAAAGCACACCAGAGTAAGTAAGAGCGAACATAATGTATAAAACTAGAAGGACTAGACCAAAAGAAGAGAATGTGATAGGGTGAGTGACGAAGGACAACTGAAGGGATTGGTAGAGATGATAGATACGAATGATATACTATAAACAATAATAGATCAGATAAACTATCATCATAGAGCATTGATAATCCCCAAGTGCAGGGAATCATCGTAGCAATTTCCAAAGGTGGAAGTGATAAGAATGGAGTGTCGAACCCACAAGGAGCTAAAGGTAAGATCAATATTCTCTCAAGCCCTATCTGCCAGTGATACGACTCTACGTACACCGAACGTTTGCTTCCAACTAGAAACGAGAAATAAAACTATGTTGTGGGTATGAAGTGGATAACTTTGTATGATATCAGAGAGCTAAGATATATAAGTAGGTGATGTTATCATAAAGTTAGAATATATTACTAAATATTATAAATAGCGAGTGTGGAATAATGGTGGATCGGTGTGCGGAATTGTTCTAGGCAATTGTTAACAAGACCGGTAATCACTATTGCAGTTTCATAGGAGGGAGAGGCATAAGCTAACATACTTTATCTTCTTGGATCATATGCACTTATGATTGGAACTCTAGCAAGCATCCACAACTACTAAAGATCATTAAGGTAAAACCCAAAAATAGCATTAAAGCATCAAGTCCTCTTTATCCCATAAGCAACAACCCCCTTACTCGGGTTTGTGTTTCAGTCACTCACGAAACCCACTATAAGCAAATCATAAATGTATTGCAACACCCTACAGCGGGAATCCCTCACGCTTGCGTGACTCGGAGGGCACCATAGGACAGCACCAAAGTAAAACATACAACTCATACCAATCTAGATCATCAATCAACCCAAAGACAAAGGATATCTACTCAAAACATCATAGGATGGCAACACATCATTGGATCATCATATGTAGCATAAAGCACCATGTTCAAGTAGGGATTACAACGGGGTGCGGGAGAGTGGACCGCTTAAAAGAGATGAGGATGGTGGTGATGATGGTGATGTTGATGAAGATGATCACCGTGGCGATGATTCCCCTCCCGATGGCACTCTGGTGCCACCGAGAGAGAGGAGGAGAGGTTCTCCCCCTTGTGCTTCCTCCTCCAAGGACTCCCTCCTAGATGGGGAGAGGTTCTCCCTCTGGTCCTTGGCCTTCATGGTGATGATGGCCCCTCCGGGATCCTCCTCCATGCCCTCCGGTGATGATGGCCCCCTCCGGCAGGGTGCCAGAGAGGGCCTAGATTGGTTTTCGGTGGCTATGGAGGCTTCTGGCGGCGGAACTCCCGATCTAGGTTATTTTCTGGAGGTTTCTGTATTTATAGGAATTTTTGGCGTCGGTCTCACGTCAAGAAGGTGCCCGAGTCGTCCATGAGGCAGGCCCACGCGCCTGGGGGGTGGGCGTGCCCCCACCCTCATGGACGCCCCGAGACTCTCCTGGCCCAACTCTTTTACTCCGGGGTCTTCTTTTGGTCCATAAAAAATCGTCAAAAATTGGCACGTCAATTGGACTCCGTTTGATATTCCTTTTCTGTAAAACTCAAAAACAAGGAAAAGACAAAAACTGGCACTAGGCACTAGGTTAATAGGTTAGTCCCAAAAATCATATAAAATAGCATATAAATGCATATAAAACATCCAAGGTTGATAACATAATAGCATGAATACTTCATAAATTATAGATACGTTGGAGACATATCAGCATCCCCAAGCTTTAATTCCTGCTCGTCCTCGAGTAGGTAAATGATAAAAGAAATAATTTATGAAGTGTGGATGCTAGCAAATGCATAAGTTTCATGAATGATAGTTCCAATCACTTTTTCTAGCATCATTATATATATCATAACAGTAGCTCATTTTCATAAAACTTTTCATGATCAAGTAACAAGCTATTCACATGTTAAAGTATAGATCATAAACTCTCTTGAAACTAACAAACTATATTCTCAGTCATCAAACAATTACAATTCATCTTATTTTCAGGAAGGGTCTATGTCAGAGCTTTGATTTAGCAAACTCCACATACTCAACTATCATTTAGTCTTTCACAATTGCTAACACTCACGTGATATTTATGGGTTCAAAGTTTTAATCGGACACAGAGAAAGATAGGGGCTTATAGATTTGCCTCCCAACATTTTACCTCAAGGTTAATGTCAACAATAATAGTTCATGATAACTTACATCGAATTGGATATATATATATATATATATATATATATATATATATATATATATATATCAGGATCTTTCCAACACAATGTGCTTGCCAAAGGAAAAAATGTAAAAGGAAAGGTGAAGATCACCATGACTCTTGCATAAGGGTAGAATATAGAAGTAAAAGATAGGCCCTCCGCAGAGGGAAGCAGAGGTCGTCATGCGCTTTTATGGTTGGATGCACAAAATCTTAATGCAAAAGAACATCACTTTATATTGCCACTTGTGACATGGACCTTTATTATGCAGTCTGTCGCTTTTATTTCTTCCACATCACAAGATCATATAAAGCTTATTTTCTCCACATTAATAGATCATACATATTTAGAGGGCAATTTTTATTGCATGCACCGATGACAACTTACTTGAAGGATCTTACTCAATCCATAGGTAGGTATGGTGGACTCTCATGGCAAAACTGGTTTAAGGAATATTTGGAAGAACAAGTAGTATCTCTACTTGGTGCAAAGAATTTGGCTAGCATGAGGGGGTAAAGCAAGCTCAACATGTTGGATGATCCAAGACAATATACTTTATTTAGGATATAAGAAAAAAACATAACCCATTACGTTGTCTTCCTTGTCCGACATCAACCTTTTAGCATGTCATATTTTAGTGAGTGCTCACAATTACAAAAGATGTCCAAGATAGTATATTTATATGTGAAATCTCTCTTCCTTCAATATACATTCATGAATTGTTCAAGTGACCAATTCTATGTTTGCTAACTTTCAATAAGTTTACTACCTATAATTATTCGGTGTGAAGTAATTAATCCCCATGGTATAAGCATATCAAACATATATAAATTCATATTTATGATATTCAATTCATTCAACCATTACTCATAGGATATATGTGAAGCACGTGAGTAAACGACAAACTACTCCAAAAAGATATAAGTGAAGGACAATGAGTAGTGAAATAATTAACTAGCCATGGGAGGATTCTTTTTATTATTATTCAAGATTTCAGATCCAATGATTTTATTCAAACAGCAAGTAAAATTGAAAATATGCTCCAAGCAAAACACATATCATGTGATGAATAAAAATATAGCTCCAAGTAAGGTATACCAATAATTTTGAAGACGAAAGAGGGGATGCCTTCCGGGGCATCCCCAAGCTTAGGTGCTTGAGTCTTCCTTGAATATTACCTTGGGGTGCTTTGGCCATCCCCAAGCTTAGGGTCTTTCCACTCCTTATTCTCCTCATATCGATATCTCACCCAAAGCTTGAAAACTTCAATCACACAAAACTTAACGGAACTTCATGAGATAGGTTAGTATGATAAAGAGTAAACTATTCACTTTAGTACTGTCAAAGACAAGGATCATAATTGTTCTCACACAATGCCTACTGTACCATATCATTTCTACAATTTATATTGAGGAATATAAGCCATAGAAACTAGAAAACAAGCAAACTATGCAATGAAAACAGAATCTGTCAGAAACAGAACAGTCTGTAATGATCTGAACACCAACCATACTTCTGCTACTCAAAAAATTATGAAATAAATTGGTGGACGTGAGTAATTTGTCTATTAATCTTCTGCAAAAAGAATCAGCACCAAATCACTCTTCTATAAAAAAATGGCAGATAATCTCGTGAGCGCAAAGTTTCTGTTTTTTACAGCAAGATCACATTAACTTTCACCCAAGTCTTCCCAAAGGTCTTACTTGGCACTTTATTGAAACAAAATCTATAAAAAAATGATTACTACAGTAGCTTAATCATGTAAACACACAAAAATAGTAAGGGTAAATATTGGGTTGTCTCCCAACAAGCGCTCTTCTTTAATGCCTTTTAGCTAGGCATGATGATTTCAATGATGCTCACATGAAAGATAAGACTTGAACATAAAGAGAGCATCATGAAGAATATGACTAGCACATTTAAAACTAACCCACTTCCTATGCCTAGGGATTTTGTGAGCACACAATTTATGGGAACAAGAATCAACTAGCATAGGAAGGCAAAACAAGTATAACTTCAAAACTTTAAGCATGTAGAGAGGAAAACTTGATATTATTGCACTCCTAATAATAATTTTCAGTAGCATCATGAATGAGTTCAACAATACTACCATCACATAAAGCATTATTTTCATGATCTACGAGCATAGAAATTTTACTACTCTCCACATAAGCAAAATTCTCCTCATTCGGAATAGTGGGATCACTAGTTCCTAAAGTTGACACTCTTCCAAACCCGCTTTAGATAATAGTATTATTCATACTCCAAAAGATAAAAGTGAATTTCATTGAGAATTCTACAATTAATATAAACTAACCAATGTCCAAGCTCAAAATGTATAAGTGAAGCACATGAAGCATTCTATAAAACCATACTCAAAAGATTTAAGTGAAGCACAAAGAGCAATTCTATAAGATCATACTTAAAAGATATAAGTGAAGCACACGAAGTATTCTATAAATTGATGAAGGGACATCTCATACTAGCATGGTTCTTCAAGAAAAAGAAAAATACAAATGACACAAATCATGTGAACAAAACAAAAACCGAGGTATACCGATATTTGTTGAAGAAGAAAGATGGGATGCCAACCGGGGCATCCCCAAGCTCAGATGCTTGAGTATCCTCTGAAATATTTACTTGGGGTGCCTTGGGCATCCCCAATCTTGAACTCTTGCCTCTCTTTATTCTTCTCATATTGATAGCTCCTCGATCTTCGAACACTTCATCCACACAAAACTTTAACAAAAACATTGTGAGATCCGTTAGTATAATAAAGCAAATCACTACCTTTAGGTACTGTTTCAAACTCATTCCAATTTCATATAAGAACTATATCTACTGTATTCCAACTTCACCATGGTTCATACCCCCCATACTACCCATAGATTCATCAAAATAAGCAAACAACACACGAAAAACAGAATCTGTGTAAAACAGGACAGTCTGTAGTAATATGGAGATTTAGTAAACTTCTGTAACTCCAAAAATTATTAAATAAATTTGAAAATTTTGTACAGAAGTAATGTGCAAAAAGTTTCAGACACATTTTACTTTCTAGTAAAACATGTAAAATCACGCACTACAGCCAAAGTTTCTGTTCTTGTTCTGCACATAGTAAACAAGCAATCTAATCATCCTAAAACCAAAGCTTGGCACATTATTTTTATAATAAAATTGATATATATATAAGGGGATAATTATTTACATAGAAACTTCCATGAAAAATTCTACATTGTTTCTGTGAGCATGAACACAAGTGCTCAAGGTCGACCCTCACTTCTTCAATGCATAACTTTCCGATCACTTCTCTTTTTGAAAAACTTTTTAGGCATGAGAGGCAAGTAATTTTTTTGTATTTTTATTCTTTAATTTTTTTTATGTTTCACCCACAACTAAACAAAAAGAAAAAGAAAAAAACAAAATCTACTTAGTGAAGAAGGCAAACAAGCATACATGAGAATATCAACCCACGCTATTGCTCCCCGGCAACGGCGCCGGAAAAGAGCTTGATAATCCCCAAGTGCAGGGAATCATCGTAGCAATTTCCAAAGGTGGAAGTGATAAGAATGGAGTGTCGAACCCACAAGGAGCTAAAGGTAAGGTCAATATTCTCTCAAGCCCTATCTGCCACCGATACGACTCTACGTACACCGAACGTTTGCTTCCAACTAGAAACGAGAAATAAAACTATGTTATGGGTATGAAGTGGATAACTTTGTATGATATCGGAGAGATAAAATATAAAAGTAGGTGTTGTTATCATAAATTTAGAATATATTATTAAATATTAGAAATAGCGAGTGTGGAATAATGGTGGATCGGTGTGCAGAATTGTCCTAGGCAATTGTTAACAAGACCGGTAATCACTATTGCAGTTTCATATGAGGGAGAGCCATAAGCTAACATACTTTCTCTTCCTGGATCATATGCACTTATGATTGGAACTCTAGCAAGCATCCGCAACTAGTAAAGATCATTAAGGTAAAACCCAACCATAGCATTAAAGCATCAAGTCCTCTTTATCCCATACGCAACAACCCCCTTATTCGGGTTTGTGTTTCAGTCACTCACGCTACCCACTATAAGCGAATCATAAACCTATTGCAACACCCTACAGCGGGAATCCCTCATGCTTGCACGACACAGAGGGCACCATAGGACAGCACCAAAGTAAAACATACAACTCATACCAATCTAGATCATCAATCAACCCAAAGACAAAGGATATCTACTCAAAACATCATAGGATGGCAACACATCATTGGATCATAATATGTGGCATAAAGCACCATGTTCAAGTAGGGATTACAGCGGGGTGCGGGAGAGTGGAACGCGTAAAAGAGATGAGGATGGTGATGATGATGGTGATGGTGATGAAGACGATCACCGCGGCGATGATTCCCCTCCCGATGGCACTCCGGTGCCACCGAGAGAGAGGAGGAGAGGTTCTCCCCCTTATGCTTCCTCCTCCATGGCCTCCCCTTAGATGGGGAGAGGTTCTCCCTCTGGTCCTTGGCCTTCATGGTGATGATAGCCCCTCCGGGATCCTCCTCCATGCCCTCTGATGATGATGGCCCCCCTCCGGTAGGGTGCCGGAGAGGGCCTAGATTGGTTTTCGGTGGCTACGGAGGCTTCTGGCGGCGGAACTCCCAATCTAGGTTATTTTCTAGAGGTTTCTGTATTTATAGGAATTTTTGGCGTCGGTCTCACGTCAAGAAGGTGCCCAAGTCGTCCAAGAAGACGCCCCTGGACTCTCCTGGCCCAACTAATTTTACTCCGGGGTCTTCTTTTGGTCCATAAAAAATCATTAAAAATGGGCACGTCAATTGGACTCCGTTTGATATTCCTTTTCTGTAAAACTCAAAAACAAGGAAAAAACAGAAACTCGCACTGGGCACTAGGTTAATAGGTTAGTCCCAAAAATCATATAAAATAGCATATAAATGCATATAAAACATCCAAGGTTGATAATATAATAACATGAATACTTCATAAATTATAGATACGTTGGAGACGTATCAAGCATGAAAGTAAACTGCTGAATGTAATGCAGTAAATTAGAGTGAACTAGTGGTGCTCGATGGCGATAGAAGGACTTGGTGGACCAGCTCGCCCTTCTACCAAAGGACTACGTCTGGTTGGAGGGGTTGTGATTTAACACAGAAGATAAACTCTCTTCGCCCTATTCTCCTTCAACTCGGAGCTGATTGGACTCTAGTTGATTTCACTCATGGTACATACTTGTCGGCGATCTCCAAACCTTCAGACGAACTTCGCAAACCACAACGACTCTTGGTTGCTGAAGATCTAGCTCGATGAAGAAAACGACTCTTCAATACTCGAGCCAAAACCTATCTGTCTAGAGAGTGCACATCTCTCAAGAGTAATAGCTACAAGAACTCTAACTCAGATCTATTGTGATGCTCAACCACTATCTAAGTTTGGGCTCTTGCTTTTTCTCTCGGTGTATCTTAAACTCAAATCACTCGGAGAGGGAATGCTTAATCAATCTTCTCAGAAATCTTAAATGGGGCATCCAACGGACAACGTTGGAGCGGGGTGACTATTTATAGCCGCAACCTTCCTAGATGGGAAAAGACCAAATTGGGCATGTGCAGCAGCCAATGGTCGAAGGACACGAGTCCAACGATCGGAATTGAGCACAACGGTAACATTACTTGCGGAGAAAGTAATGCTAACTCCTCGGTTCGAAGGATATCTCCTGCACCACGAAGAACAACGTCTACTGCTGCGAGGTAATCATTCGAAGCATAAAGAGATTTCTCTTGCATCTTGCATAGGTTTGGGCTAAGCATCATAGCGGATCTAAACTTCGAGAACCTATACCCCTATTAATAGTATAGAGGTCCTATGACTCAAATAAATGAAAAAAGAACAACGAAATGGATATTGCCTCTTCACTTGTCTTCGACTTCCATTCGATGCAGTCATTTTTCTTCGGTCAGAAACTCCAAACAAATTGCTTCACGTCAGCAATAAAGCTTCGAGAGGTTAACTCCTTCACAACAATATTTTCGCCTACATGTCTTCAATAGATGTAGCTCGTTCTTCTCTGCAATGCAGATATTCTTCGGTGAAGTTCCTCGAACTTGGCGCCGGAGATAGCATTCTCTTTGATTCTGCATGGACTATTTCTCTCTGTGTGCACTAGCAAACAAATTAGTCCATGCATGTTTCTATCAACAATCTCCAAAACACAATAGGGCAAATATTGCACCAATATTAAGTTTGCATTTCGTACTCGAACTATGTTAGTTTGCATGCTTTGTACTCAAACTATGTTTAGGTTTGCATGTTTAAAACTTTGAATGTTTGCATGTTTGGATCAAATTTGCAATGATGTAGGTTAGTTTCTATGGTTTGGTGATCTAAACTACTTTTTCAATGCCCTATTTTAGGGCAGTTGTTGGAGATGCTCTTAAGGAGTGAGACACCACTTTGCTCTAGGTTGGCATCTGTCAAGTTATACGGATGGATCCATCTCGTTTTAGACAAGTGGAGGGATCGAAGATGTCGATTAGAGGGGTGGGGTGTCATATAGGACTAAAAATTGTTAGCATAACTTCCTATTTTAGGGGTAATGTATATAAAGTAAGCTCCCTGGATATGCAATTGTGCTGAGAACAACCTGAATGGAAAGCAGTCTAATGTACTAGATAAGAAAGAGCAATAAGATAGCTAGCAATCACAAGAAGTAAATGTACAGAAATAGATTAACCACACAGCTATGGACGATGATGTATCATAAAGTTCACACTCATGGCGAGTTGATAACTCCGTTGAAGAGGTGGAAATACAAAAACCCCGATGAGGAACAATAGATTAGAAAAATAAAAATAAAATCCTATGTCACATTTGTTTGGCTGCTTCTAGATGCTTCTATTGTAGTCCAGTATTTATTTTCTTTTCTCAACCCTAGCAACTGTTTTCTAGAGTCTTCTAGCTATGAGTAGAATGGTGAATCTTAGTAATGTTTTCGGGAGTGTTCTAGCCATAAGTAGAAGTGAGATGTGAAGAATTCCCAAATCCCTATAAATAGAGATCCTCACCTTTAGTTTGTAAACCAGAATATGCACCCCCACTACATATAATAGAACTTTGTGTTCTTATCTAAGACCTTGGACTAGATGTTGTGCTCTAGGAGTTTTGGAATGAACTTATGCTGCCATATTGACCCTATCTCTGCCTCTAGAGCGATATCTAGCGCAACACGTTGAAGTTGTTCCTTCAACACTTGTGTTGTACACATTGTAGCATCAAGGTGGAGTTGCTCTTCCACATCCTTGTGCTACTTCAGGTGGTATCAGAGCCCTGTTGATCCATACTAGTTCTTGTTGCTCTCTTTGAGAGCGAGCTACACCAAGCAATTGAGCAATTGGAGAAGAAGATGGATGTTGCAGAATGACTAATCAAAGAGTTGCGTGAAGATCTTAATCAAATATTAGACTAGCTAGTTGAGATGATGATAAAGGGTGTTCCCCTACTGCCAATGAAGAATATTCATGTAAAGAAGAAGAAGATTTCAATGCTCAAGAAGGGGAGGTAATCTTGGAGGAAGACCACCACAACAACATGCAGTTCATGTGTACTTCAAGAAGGCCAATTTACGTTGAAACTTCTGAAGGTGAAGAATATGATGATGCCCTTGAAGAAGCCGATCTCTATGCATATCGGAGAGTACCAAACCCTACATATGTAAGGGATACATACAAGGTGAAAGTTGAGATCCCCACTTTTAATGTAAATATTGATATTGAAGGGTGCCTTGATTGGTTATATGAAATGGAGACTTTCTTTGAGGTCATGGAGGTTCTGAAAGATTGTAGAGTTCCTTTGGTCGCGTACAAGCTGGAAGGAGGAGCCGGTGCATGGTGGCATCGTGTTCAAGAAGAACACAGGCTAAGAGGAGAACCTTGTGTGAGAACTTGGTGGTAAATGAAAAGTCTTTTGAAAGGGAGATTTTTACCCGCTGACTATGATCATACCCTACTTATCCAATTCCAAAATTATGCTCAAGGAAATAGGACTGTACTACAAGAGCCTATGCTTTTGCAGGTCATCAAGTATTTTCTCACGCTTTTGCCGGAGAGCATAATGCTTAGTCATTACCTACCTGCTTGCATATAGTTTAATTTGTTCATTGCTATTATCTTACTGTTTTATCCTTAAAACAAAGCAAATAAATAAAATACTAATCATGTCTTCCGAGATTTATCTCAATGAACTGAAGAAACATGTGATGGAGGACAAAAGCGACACAAGCCCACACCATTGGCTATCGACCCTTTCGAAGAGGAAAAAAGATGACGTGCTAGTTTTTTGGGGGGAAATCTCGCCATCTTTATTAACTTAGAGCAATGTTCATAGGTACAATAGCTAGATCATGTGGTGACCGAACCAAATATGACGACCACTATCTATAGAGCTAGCCTATTTGGCAAGATTGTGAGCTTCAAAACTAAAATTCCTACACTCAATAACAAAATTACAAGACTGAAATAAAGTCCTACAATGTCCTATTTCCGTTATGACCGCTCCATGAGGGTCGTCCGGGCCCCGAAGATTGTCTTGGATAACACCTTGGCAATCTGATGCAACACAAATGTTGTGCAGTCCAAGATCTTCAGCAATTGACAAAGCTTCCCCACATGCAAATGTTTCAAGTATACTAGGATGGGCAATACTACTAAAAACTACCAGTGAGGACCCAAGGTAGCCTCTCGTGTGCTCTCTACAAATTGCAGCCGTTGCTCCTTTGTGTACGCCATATGCTCAAAATCTCCATCAACATTAATTTTCATTGTGCCCGCAGGTTGTGGAACCCATTGTTCAGCCGCAAACCAGCCTTGAAGTCCTGGTGCTGCGAGACTGTTTCACCAGTTGAGCCGCCGTTGCGAGATCACGCAGGCGCAAGTCGATAAAAAGCGGGGGTATCACTACTAGAATCAGGTACTTTGCCATCTGCTAGCTCTTTGCCGTCAGCTAGAGGACGACAAAGAAGCTCTTTGCCATCAGCTACCAAAAAGCAGACGGCAAAGAACTGGCTGATAGCAAAGACCTAATTTGCCATCAGCCAGTTCTTTGCTGTCCGCTAGAGGACGACAAAGAATCTTTGCCGCCGGCTAGAGGATGGCAAAGAGGGAGGGGGCCCCACTGACGAGCTGCTTAAAAAAACCTAACGCCCCCCCCCCCTCCCTCTTTGTCGTCCGCTAGCAGACGGCAAAGAGAAAATAAGCGAACGGCAAAGGGGGGCGGACGGCAAAGAGGGAGGGGCCCCACTAACGTTAACGGCTGCGCCCCACCCCGTCCCCCTCTCTCTCTCTCTCTCTTTCTCTTCTTCACACGCGCGACACCGCCCCCAGCACTCGCCGCTGCCCCGTCGCCCCACCACCCCGCGAGCAGCCC
>NC_041386.1:648990767-649012634 GCF_002162155.2 Triticum dicoccoides
TTTTCCTTTTTCTGTTTTTTTTAGTTTTAGTTTTAGGTTTAGTTTAGTTTTATGAAAGAAGAAGAAGAGAAAAAGAGGAGAGGAGGAGAAGAAGAAGAGGAAAAAGGAAAGGAAGAAGAAGAAGAGGAGGAGGAGAAGAAAAAAGAAGAAGAGGAAGAAGAAGAAGAAGAAAAAAGAGGAGAGGAGGAGAAGAAGAAGAGGAAAAAGGAAAGGAGGAAGAAGAAGAAGAAGAAGAAGAAGAAGAAGAAGAAGAAGAAGAAGAAGAAGAAGAAGAAGAAGAAGAAGAAGGAAAAAAGGAAGAAAAGGAAGAAGAGGAATAAGAAGAAAAGCAAAAAAGAGGGAAAACCCCGTGTAAGTGCATCTAGTCCCACCCCTAGTTGGTTTTGGAGTATTGATGACAAACCTAGTTGAGGGACTAATGTGTTTGTGAGAATTGCAGGATAACACAGGTAGAAGTCCCTCATTGATTCGGTTTTCCTACCAGAGATGACCCCTAAAAATGTATGAAGACATTGATGTCAAAGGTGGTATGTGAAGATATTCACATTAAAGACTATGACAAGAGAAGACATCGCATGAAGCCTATCGAGCTCGAAGACTTAGATCTTTCGTAGTTCTCTTTCTTCTGTGTGAGTCATAGGAACCACCGTACTGTTAAGTGGGGTTCAAGAGAACCAGTCAGAATGACTGAAGTGATGCTTAACCAAAACCTATGTCTTCGAGTGAAGACTATGAGAGTGAATCTTGTCCAGAGTCGGACAAGTCAGCTTTGCTTGTAGCCCAAGTAAAGTTGCCGTGTGTGTTTGAAATCTGACCGTTGGAACACGTGTCAGTTCCTTAGTGACCCAGGGTCATTTCAGACAAATCAGGTCGGGTTGCCTAGTGGCTATAAATAGCCCACCCCCTACAACCATAAACGGTTGGCTGCTTAGAGTTAGAGTACGGCTTTTGTCGTTTGAGAGCAACCCACCTTGAAGCCTTTGAGAGAGAATTCCTTGCGAGGATAAAGCCCTAACCACCCAGAGCCAAAGAGTGTTAGGCATCACTTAAGTCTTCCTGTCTGTGTGATCTGAAGACTTATTACACTTGAGGACTGTGAATCCTCCAGCCGGTTAGGCGTCGCATTCTGAGCATCCAAGAGTCATTGTGGATTGCCGGTGAACGAAGTCTGTGAAGGTTTGGGAGTCTACCTTGAAGACTTACCAGAGTGATTGGGCGAGGTCTGTGTAACCTTAGCTCAAGGGGAATACAGTGAGGACTGGGTGTCCTGAGCTGCGTGTTCAGAACTGGGTGTCCGGGACTGTGTGTCCTCAGGTTTAAATACCTAGCCGCCCTAACCAGACGTACAGTTGTCATAGCAACTGGAACTGGTCTAACAAATCATTGTCTTCAATGAGTCACTGGTTTCATCCTTCCCTTCCCTTTACTTACTGTTGGTCCTTGTGAAGTCATTGTATGATTGCACTATCTTTTGTCTTCACTGAGTGACTGCGTGTTCTGTTTGGCTTCATAATATCTTCCTACCTGATCCTAACTACCTAGCTGCTATAGGTCATTGTGCTTTCACTTCATTGAATACTTGACTATGGTTTGCCTAGTGTAGTCTACCTTCCGCTGCATGGTAATAGGTCTATTTCTATCGTTTGTCTTCGAAACTTCCACATTTTGAAGACTTTTATAAAATTGCCTATTCACCCCCCCCCCCTCTCTAGTCGATATAACGCACTTTCAATTGGTATCAGAGCAAGGTACTCCCTTGTTCTGTGTGATTCGGTTTAACCACCTGGAGTTTTAGCTATGTCGACTGCAGGGATAATTAAAGTCTCCGTTGCATGTCCCGTCTTCGATGGAACTGAATATCCCTACTGGAAGAATAAGATGCGCATGCATCTTGAAGCCATTGATGTCGACCTATGGTATGTCGTCAAGAATGGCGTTCCTAAGGCTGGTGAAGGTGTCACCGCTGCTGATGTCAAGAATTTCGTTCAACTGGACTCCACTTCCAAGAACATCATGTGTGGTCATCTAACCAAAGGACAGTATGGCCATGTAAGTGCTTTGGAAACATATAAGCTAGTATGGGACTGGCTCTCCAAGGTCAATGAAGGCGTCCCAACCCAGAGAGATCAGAGAATCAGCATCCTTCGCAACCTCTTCAACCGCTTCAAGAGAAATGACAATGAGAATGTCCAGCTCACATTTGATCGACTCACTGATATCACAAATGAGCTTCAAGCTCTCGACGCCACTGAGATCACCAAGCATGAAGTCGTCAAGACACTCCTGAGATCACTTGACAGCTCGTTTGACACCCTAGCCCTGATGATTCAAGAACATCCTGACTTCAAGACACTCGATCCGTCTGACATACTTGAGAGGCTCAACACACACGAGTTTCAGCTTTCTGAGAAAAGAGACATCTACGGTCCCAACTATGGGCAAACTCGTGCCTTGAAGGCAAAAGTTGTCTCCACATCTGAAGAAGAATCCGACAGCAGTTCTGATGATCCTGAAGACATTGGAAAGGAGCTTGCTATGCTTGTGAAGAAGTTCCAAAAATTCACCAAGAAGAAAGGCTTCAGAAAGTCTTCACGATCAAGCTCAAGCAATGATGAAGCTTCTGCTTATGAATACAAGAAAAGATCATGCCACAAGTGCAAGAAACCTGGCCACTACATCTCTAAGTGTCCGCAGTGGGACAATGAGAACAAGAAGAAGAAGAAGAAGAAGAAGAAGAGCAAGGAGTATGACTCTGACGACAAGAAGAAGAAGAAATACTCAAAGTCTTCTTCCAAGTATTCCTCCAAGTCTTCATCACACAAGAAGAACTCATTTGGCAAGGCACGTGCGTTTGTTGGCAAGGAAATGGATTCAGAGGAGGAGTCTGCTTCTGAGGAGGCAGAGGTGGAGTCTGAGGAGGAGTCCAATTCTGGCGTTGCGAGTCTGGCTACAGCATACGTTGCCAAGTCCATCTTCAACACTGAAGACATCAACTTCATCACCGACACCGATGCAAATGACAAGGACTACTCCGCTCCTACCTACTGCTTCATGGTACGCGGTGCCAAGGTAAACACACGCACTACTCACTATCAAACATCTAGTGAAGATGACTCTGATTGTGATTCCAAACCCAACTACAAAACACTTGCTAAAATTGCAACTGAACAACAGAAAGTTATGGAACATATTCAAAAACTGTTAGACAAAAGCGATGATCTGCTAGACGCTGAAATGACTCGATCTTAGTCCTTAATTAAAGACATAAAAAATCTTCATCTTAAGTATGAGGAACTTGAAAGTCGTCATGAAACGCTCTCAACAACTCATGAAAGGCTTTCCTATGATTATCTTCAAAGGAAGCAAGATCTTGAGAAATTGAGAGCGGCTCATGAAGATCTTCAAAAGGAAAACGAGTCACTTCGTGCCAAACAGATCAGTTCCGCTCAGGAAGGATTTGAACCACCATGCCTTAAATGCATTGAGTGTGACAATGCTACCTCTGTTGTTGAATGTTCTACTGCTGCTACTATTGCAATATCTTCAACTGTTGATGTGGTAACTAACCCCTCCGCTGAGGATACCACTGCTATTGCTGATGAGAATGCTAGGTTGAAGACACTGCTTGAAACAGGGATCTACAAAAGTCTCAAAGGGCATCAGACACTATGTGATGTCCTCAAAAGGCAGATCCTGAACCGAAACCCTAGGAAAGAGGGTGTTGGGTTCAAAAGGAAAATGAATGCTGATGGCTCTTACTAGAAACCTGAGCAGTACCCCAAAACCACATGGGTTGCTGCAAAGGAACCCTCAGCGGATCCATCCACCCTATCTGGGTTCACTTGTGCTAATCCCATCGTTATTGATGAATCCTTTGATGCAAACTATAAAGTATTTAAGAATCAGAATGGTGAAGTGTTTGCCAGGTATATTGGTACTAACTGCAGGAATGGACCGCCTATGAAAAAGATCTGGATGCCGAAAAGGTGTTTGGAGAATCTTCCAGTGAATGTCATCATGACACCACAGGTGAAGAAGATAAACCCCAGACCACAGGCTTCATACGGTCCAAAGGCTTCATACAGACAGAGGACTCACCTGAGTCGCACTAACGCAAATGTTTTGCAGGGAAGCCATACTCAGGCCTATGAATATGAGCGCGGTTCATCAAACCGCCATGTTCATAAGACCAAGAACTATTATGCTTATTCTTATGAGTACTATTGTCCTCCTGCAAGACTTTTTGCTAGGGCTCCAAAGCCAAAGTTCTCAGATGCTGCACTTAGACTTATTGCTTCTAAGCCACCCTTGAAGATGTGGGTGGCTAAGAAAGCTTAACTCTCTTTTGCAGGGAAGGGTCTCCAGCAGAAAACCAAAATCGTCTGACGCTATTGCTGGGGACCTTAAACATCTTGTAGGGCGCAAGATCAAATGCCCGAATGGTCTTATTATGTACTTTGTTCCTGAATCGCTTGCTACTCGCCCTATCAGTCCAAATCTCGATCTAAGCTTTCATAACCCACTGGTTCGTCAAATGTTTTTGCTTCACAATTCTCTTCGTGAAGCCTATCCCCCTAACTGCACTGTAGGGTATGACACCAGCAGCTTCAGAATGGATTATTGATAGTGGGTGTACCAATCACATGACTGGCAAGAGAAGCCTTCTTATGGACTGAACCTTACGTCCATCCGACAAGAGTCACATCACATTTGCTGACACTGGTAAAAGTAAGGTATTGGGTCTAGGTAGAGTTCCAATCTCAAAGGATCAACACATGGATAAAGTCATGCTTGTTGAATCCCTTGGTTTCAAATTAATGTCTGTCTCAATGCTTTGCGATTTAAATATGATCATGATGTTTGGAAAATATCATTGTGACAAGTCTCTAGTGTTTGAAGGGTATAGGAAAGATGATTTGTACATGGTAGATTTCCCAGCAGGACCACAGCTTGTCGTATGTCTTCTGGCAAAAGCTTCAGAATGTTGGCTCTGGCATCGGAGGCTAGGGCATGCTGGCATGAGGAACCTCCACACCCTTGCAAAGAAGAAGCATGTCATAGGCATCGAGGGCGTCAAGTTCAAGAAAGATCACTTATGCGGTGCCTGCGAAGCAGGAAAGATGACGAGGGCCAAGCGTCCCTCAAAGACAATCATGACAACAACTCGACCCTTCGAACTGCTACACATGGATCTTTTCGGTCCCACTCATTACTCAACTCTTACTACTACTGCTTGTCTCTATGGCTTTGTCATTGTTGATTATTGTTCTAGATATACTTGGGTGCACATAATCCTCTACAAGACTGAAGTGCAGGATGTCTTCAGACGCTTCGCCAATCGAGCAATGAACAACTATGGCGCCAAGATAAAGCACATCAGAAGTGATAATGGCACTGAATTCAAGAACACTGGCCTTGATACATATCTTGATACTTTGGGCATCACACATGAATTCTCAGCACCGTACACGCCACAGCAGAATGGCGTTGTCGAACGCAAGAACAGAACACTCATTGGGATGGCCCGAACGATGCTTGATGAATACAAGACTCCAAGAAAATTCTGGCCTGAAGCCATTGATACTGCATGCCATACAATCAACCGTGTTTATCTTCACGAGCTTTTGAACAAGACATCTTATGAGCTCCTTACTGGCAAGAAGCCAAATGTCAGTTACTTCAGAGTATTTGGCTCCAGGTGCTGGATCAAGGATCCACATCACACTTCAAAATTTGCACCAAAAGCACATGAGGGTTTTATGCTTGGATATGGAAAGGATTCGCACTCCTACAGAGTCTTCAATCTCTTTCATTATAAAGTGGTTGAAACAGTGGATGTGCGGTTCGATGAGACTAACGGTTCACAAAGAAAGCACCTGCCAAATGTGCTAGATGAAGTTCCATCCAGTGAATCAATCAAACTTATGGGAACGGGAGAAATCATACCCTCTGATGCTCAACCTGAAGAGGAACTTATCATCTCCGCACCTGATCAACCTGAAGACAATGCTCAGCCTGAAGACAATCCCTCTAACAATGACAATGATCAGCAAGAGCAAAATCTTCGCCATGTACATCCTCGTGTTGCCAATGAAGTGCAGATTGAGAGAATAATTGATAGCATCAATGCACCCGGTCCGCTCACTCGTTCAAGGGCAACACAGCTAGCAAATTTCTGTGGGCACTTCGCATTCGTCTCAATAACAGAACCCAAGAAAGTTGAAGAAGCCTTCATGGAACCTGAATGGATTCAAGCTATGCAAGAAGAGCTTCAACAGTTTGAGCTGAATAATGTATGGGAACTGGTTAAGCGTCCTGATCCTCGGAAGCACAATATAATAGGCACCAAATGGATATACCGCAACAAGCAAGATGAGCATGGTCAAGTTGTCAAAAACAAAGCTCATCTCGTTGCTCAAGGATATACTCAAGTGGAAGGGATTGACTTCGATGAAACATTTGCTCCCGTGGCTCGACTTGAAGCCATACGCATACTGCTGGCCTATGCAAATCATCATAACATACTTCTATATCAAATGGATGTGAAGAGCGCTTTTCTCAATGGCAAGATTGAAGAAGAAGTGTATGTTGCACAACCGCCTAGCTTTGAAGATCCAAAGCATCCTAACATGGTATACAAACTCAACAAGGCACTGTATGGCCTCAAACAAGCCCCTCGGGCTTGGTATGACACACTCAAATACTTTCTGAAAAGCAAAGGCTTCACACCTGGTTCCCTTGACCCCACTCTCTTCACGAAGACATATGATGGTGAACTTTTTGTGTGCCAAATATATGTGGATGACATTATCTTCGGCTGCACCAATCAGAAATACAGTGAAGAGTTTGGATATATGATGCAAGAGCAATACCAGATGTCCATGATGGGAGAGCTGAAGTTCTTCCTTGGTCTTCAAATACGACAGCAACGCAACGGCATCTTTATATCTCAAGAGAAGTATCTCAAAGATTGCCTGAAGAAGTTCGGTATGCAAGACTGCAAAGGATTCACGACGCCAATGCCAGCCAAACAACATATGGATCCCGACGACAATGGTAAAGAGTTCGATCA
This sequence comes from Triticum dicoccoides, assembly GCF_002162155.2. Taxonomy (NCBI): domain Eukaryota; kingdom Viridiplantae; phylum Streptophyta; class Magnoliopsida; order Poales; family Poaceae; genus Triticum; species Triticum dicoccoides. The sequence continues at coordinate 648,997,840 of NC_041386.1, forward strand.
AAAGGTATACCGCTCCATGATTGGTTCTTTACTTTATCTATGTGCATCTAGGCCAGATATTATGCTTAGTGTTTGCATGTGTGCTCGATTCCAAGCCACTGGCTACTACACCTCCTGAAGACAGTGTGCAGTCTGAAGATCTGTCACGCATCTCCAAGCCCCAGAGAGTCAAGATGCCTCTGCCACACACCAGCCAAGAACTGACTGCTGCTGCCATTCTGCGCAATGATGCCATTGATTTGTCCAGTGATGACGATCTGGCAGATGATGCTCTTGAGCAACTGATCAAGAGCAAAGAAGAAGCAGAAATCTTCAATGATCTGCCTCTCTTTGACGTGGCAATCATCCACAACATCATTGATGAGTGGTTTGACACGCCCAACCTCAGCTTTAAAGATCTGCAACTTCCAATTGGCCTCAGTGTCGCCTTCCATGGCGCCATTGCTTCAGAGTTAGCTATCGCCCAGCGCATTGTTGAACTGAAGCAGAAGATTGACTTTGAGAAAGCTCAGTTCAAGAAGCATATGGCCAAGCTCAGCGTGCAAGAGGTGAAAAACTTCAAGATTATGCTGCACGAGCTCAAAGAAGCCTTTTCTCAAGAAACATGCAGAAGCTCAAGGTTCTCGTGAGCGCATGAAGGTCCTGGCTGACAAGAGTGTGCAAGCCTACAATGAGGCTGAGAAGCGCAAGGCCCATGGGGCGTAGAACTTCAAGCCAAACAGATCAGAGCCTGATGTAGCAAGTTGGCGAATGAAGAAGTCCTGTGCATTGAAGCATTTTCCATGAAGAATATAGAAGACCAAAGTCTTCATTGCACCTTCCAGCTTAGCATGGGGAGAATGTCCTTTGATTAGCCAGAGAGTTCGCCTTATGATGTGATAAATGTTTCTTGGCAGATACTCAAGGTCTTCAATGAAGAACTCCGTGGGATAAGCAGCATCTTGGGGCAATGGTTTCATCATACTGAGCATCTGACTCATATTAGGTTCAGTCTTCTGAAAGATACTCTCAATAGCTTCACTATGAAGCTGACAGCCATGCTCGTAGAGATCGCCAGGAGTGGGCAAACCAGTGAGCTCAATGATGTCAAAGGCTTTGGCTTCGTGATAAACGTTTCCTGTCATCCACTCCAGGACCCAAGTCTTCAGAGCTCTGCTATACCCGCGGATGTGAAGTGTGGCATAGAATTGGAGCAGCAACTCTTCATTCCAATGCTCTTGGTGAGTGACGAACGACAGCAGTCCAACCTCTTTGAAGCAATCCAGAGCTTCTTCCAGATAGGGCAGACCAGCTATTGCTTCAATGTCAAGGCGCTTGTGTGGGAAGATGCGACCTTGGTTATAAAGAACGCATGAGTAATAGCTTCACTGCGGATAACTCCAAAACCGATCAGATGATATTCTTTCCCTGGAGTAGGGGTTCCTGGAGCTGTTAAAGAATGTGTTGTCTGCTCTGAAGCCATTGATATTGAAGGAGCCAGGTGCTGATGCAGGACCTGGGAACCTTGGCAATCTTGCGAGTGGCTTCTGTACCTGAGGCCTGTGCTCAACATGATAGTCGAACTGGGGACCGGCAGCAGACTCAGGAATAGAAGTGGCGGGATCAGTGGCTTCGCTGACTTCTGGTGCTTTTGTTGGTGAGGGCTCCACATTAGCTTCAGCCATGACAGCGTTAGTGGCTTCAGTGGTGTTGGTGGTGGCAGCCTCAAAATGTTCAACCTCCACTTGACAAGCACGAGGGTTGGTCACGATAACGTTCTCCTCGAGAACTGCTTCTTGGTGGGACAGGGGAGTAGCAGCTTGTGGTGCTTCTTCTTCATCGGCTGATGCAGCCGGAATGTCTTCAGCAGTCTTAGCTTCAGACGCAGAGACTTGAGGCCTTGGACCTTTGCGAAGCCTGCGCAACGCGGGCGACGCCTGTGGAGTTTGTGTTGGCTGGGCCTCAGAGTCTTCTTCCTCTTGTGGGCGATCCGCCCACGAAGCATCCTGTGCAATTGGCGTCAGTGGACGACCAATACTGATGAGTTCGTTGTGCGTTAGCACAGGCGATGATACCTGTTGGTGTTCTAGCTGAGGAAGGGTTGATCATCTTCAACATGGTCATGATGACCAATGTCTTCAGCAGCGATGGGATCAGATGCTGGAAAGTCTTCAGCTTCATGAGCCTCTGTGAAAGCAGGCTCATGGACAGTCAGTTGACGTTCTTGTGGATCGGGTTCAACAATCAAGGGCTCTGTGTGAGCATCCCGTTCCTTCTTGGTCATTCTTTTCTTCTTGGCGGGGGCAGTAGCAGAGACTTCAGGATGTTTTCTCTTCCTTGCTTCAGCCTCAGCAGTCCTGGTCTTCTTCAGTTCTGAAGCGGTTGACCTGGCCTTTGGCTTCGGGCCAGTCATGCTAGTTGGGAAGACAAGGGGATCTGCCTCCTGCCTTGGTGCTTCAGGTTCAGCCATAGTGGGCTTCTTCTGCTTCTTGGCAGCCATCCTGGGGTCGATGCTAGGACGCCCAAGGGCCTTGCGCTTCTCAGCCTCATTATAGGCTTGCACACACCTATCAGCCAAGACCTTCATGCGCTCACGAGAACCCTGAGCTTCTGCACGTTTCTTTAGAAAGGCTTCCTTGAGCTCGTGCAGCATAATCTTGAAATTCTTCACGTCTTGCACGCTGAGCTTGGCCATATGCTTCTTGAACTGAGATTTCTCAAAGTCAATCTTCTGCTTCAGTTCAACAATGCGTTGGGCGATAGCTAACTCTGAAGCAATGGCGCCATGGAAGGCGACACTGAGGCCAATGGGTAGTTGGAGATCGTCGAAGCTAATGTTTGGCGTGTCAAACCATTCATCAATGAAGTTGTGAATGACTGTTACATCAAAGAGAGGCAGATCATTGAAGATTTCTGCTTCTTCTTTGCTCTTGATGAGTTGCTCAAGAGCGTCATCTGCAAGATCTTCATCACTTGACAGATCAATGGCATCATTGCGCAGAATGGCAGCAGCTGTTAGCTCTTGGCCGGTGTGTGGCAAAGGCATCTTGACCTTCTGGGGCATGGAGATGCGTGATAAATCTTCGGACTGCACACTGTCTTCAGGAGGTGCAGTTGCCAGTGGCTTCGCCCGTGAGATTTTTGGTGAAGGGGCAGGCTTTGAAGCTTTAGGCTTCTTCAACTTCTTTGGCTTCGGCGCTGCAGGCGCTTCATCTGATTCAGCGTCAGCTGCAGGCTCATTCACTGCAGTCCTTTGAACCAAGATATGGGTGATGAGGCCTTCAAGGTTGTAGAAAGGACCGACGACATTGGGTTCTGCATCTCGTGTGCCATCAGCCCTTGGAGCTGAGGGACCAGGGTTGAAGTCTAGTCCCAATGTCTTCTTGTTTTGCTTCGCTGAGTTCTGGGCAAACTGGAAGTTGCGCTTGAACAGAATGTCGTCACGACACCATAGTAGTGACGATGGGTGTGCATCAACAGGCTGTGGCCCACGGACCATGCAGGGATAGAAGCCTTGTTCAATGGCTTCATCTCTGGACCTGGGTTGAAGATTCTTGTATAGGATGTCTCCCCACGGTCTCTTGATGGCATTTTTCTCAGCATATTCCTGGGTTACAAATCGGTATTTGAACCATTGTTCTGCCCAATATCTTCGAATCCATTGGATTCGGGTCTTGCGCTGATTCTAATCCTCTTCAGGATATGTCTTGTACAGTTCTGAGAGGTCATCTGGCAGATCTCTAGATGTTTCTCCACGACGCTTTCTGCCAGCCTTCCTTGCTGATGTCTCTGAAGTCATGAACTTTAAACTGAAAGGCTTCAACACGTTCAAAGGCTTCAAAGATTTTCGCTTGCTGGACAAACAAGAACTTGCTTCGGGTGAATTTATATGATGCTGTAAGAATTTTGCAAATGAATGTAGACTATGAGAACCAAGGGATTCTCCCATGGACATGTACCTGTGACAGCATTAAGGTGCCAGGGAAGGGGAAGAGGTCATATGCATTCTCAGAAGATTTTGAATATAAATCAGTTTAGAAGACATTGACCTCATTGTGCGAAGACATTCACTCATAGATAAGGAGTTGGTTCCAGATTTGTACGAATCCAGAGATCAGTACAAGTGAGGAATCTAACTACTTTGTGAAGCATAAGTGAATATACTAGGCATGTTATGAGATGCAGTATGAGAGAGATCTAACTTGTGTGAATAGAAACTGCTTGTGGTAGAAAGTGACAAAGCCATAGGATCAACGGTGCCGTAAAAAGGAAGTTTTATTTACCACACTAAGAACTGCTAGACGGAGTGGAAGATGAGGCCGAGCAGTTCGATCTTCCATGCCCTAAATTGGCGACGGAGGACACCTACGGCGACAGCGGAGAGGACGATGTCCGCGGTCGGCGTGAAGACGGCGTCGGAGAGGTTGCGGCAGCGAAGTGCTTCGTCGCCGGCGTCATCGAGGGCTAGCGGTGGCGCTACGGTTCGTGCGAGAGTGGAAGAAGAGATAATGACTGCCGTGAAGTGTGTATTTATAGGTACAGGGGCGGCACTGCATTATTACACAGGTGCCCCTAGCAATTCGCATCTGAGGAACACGTGGCCATCATGCAGAATTTTGGGGTTTGTTCCACGTCCCACGCACGCCTGGATTGTCGGGTGGTCGTTCCTACTTCTCCAGGTTTCATGTGGAGGAATGAGCATTGAAAGTGGACTTAAGGTTTGTCTTTGTATCTTCTGCTGACAAGGACGCAGAGAAGACATTCGACAGTTTCAATAGATTGCATATGATTTGGAGAGATAGAGTTTGAGATAGATAGCATAGAGAGGTTAGGGTCTGATCACATTCACTTAGTTCAAAAGATTCAGCAAGAAGACATAGCTATAAGTGAATGTTGTAGAGGAAAGAACACTAGTATATATATATAATCAACATAGTGAAGATAATCATGAAGACATGTTGAGATTGAAGCCAAACCAAATGTGAAGACATAGCAAGGTAACGCCATGAGTGAAACACTTCAAAATAGAACATTTGGTGGTGGCGTTACCCACCGTATAGGAAGTATTAGACCCAGACACGGCGCACAATTATCGTGGCGCTCCGAAGTCAAATTCCACATTCATGTATTCACACTTAGAATGTATGTCTTCATTGATTGAAGATATACTTTACTTCGTGTGTTGCACATCTAAGTCATCAATATGCATAAGGGTTAGGATGTGTGCCTGATCACAGGACATTTGAGGATTCCAGGATATTTAGCTCACACCGTAACTTGCAAAATCTCTTCTCATCCAAGGGCTTGGTGAAGATATCTACCAATTGCTCTTCAGTGTTGACGTGTATGATGTCAATATCTTCCTTCACAACATGATCTCTGAGAAAGTGATGACGAATTTCAATGTGCTTTGTCTTCGAGTGCTGAACTGGGTTGTTGGCAATCTTGATGGCGCTTTCGTTGTCGCAGTAGAGTGGCACTTGCTTCAGATGAATGCCATAGTCCTTGAGTGTTTGCTTCATCCACAGAAGCTGAGCACAGCAAGATCTAGCAGCAATGTATTCAGATTCAGCAGTGGAGAGAGATACACAGTTCTGCTTCTTTGAAGACCAACATACAAGTGATCATCCCAGAAAGTGACATGTGCCTGATGTAGACTTGCGATCAACTTTGTCACCAGCATAATCAGCATCCGAGAATCCAACCAGATCAAACTCTGAGCCCTTTGGATACCATAATCCTAGAGTTGGAGTGTGAGCCAAATATCGAAGAATTCGCTTCACAGCTAAGTGATGCGACTCCTTTGGTGCCACTTGGAATCGAGCACACATGCAAACATTAAGCATAATATCTGGCCTAGATGCACATAGATAAAGTAAAGAACCAATCATGGAGCGGTATACCTTTTGATCGAACTCTTTACCATTGTCGTCAGGACCCAGATGATGCTTGGCTGGCATTGGCGTCGTGAAGCCTTTGCAGTCTTGCATACCGAACTTCTTCAGGCAATCTTTGAGATACTTCTCTTGAGATATGAAGATGTCGTTGCATTGCTGTCGTATTTGAAGACCGAGAAAGAACTTCAGCTCTCCCATGATAGACATTTGATATTGCTCTTGCATCATATATCCAAACTCTTCACTATACTTCTGATTGGTGCAGCCGAAGATAATGTCATCCACATATATTTGGCACACAAACAGTTCACCATCATATGTCTTCGTGAAGAGAGTGGGGTCGAGAGAACCAGGTATGAAGCCTTTGCTCTTCAGGAAGTATTTGAGTGTGTCATACCAGGCCCGAGGGCTTGTTTGAGGCCATACAGTGCCTTGTTGAGCTTGTATACCATGTCAGGATGTTTTGGATCTTCAAAGCCAGGAGGTTGTGCAACATACACTTCTTCTTCAATCTTGCCATTGAGGAAGGCGCTCTTCACATCCATTTGATAAAGAAGTATGCTGTGATGATTTGCATAGGCCAGCAGTATGCGTATGGCTTCAAGTCTAGCCACAGGAGCAAATGTTTCATCAAAGTCAATGCCTTCCACTTGAGTATATCCTTGAGCAACGAGACGAACTTTGTTTCTGAAAACTTGACCATGCTCATATTGCTTGTTGCGGTATATTCATTTGGTGCCTATTATGTTGTGCTTCCAAGGATCGGGATGCTTGACCAGTTCCCATACATTATTCAGCTCAAACTGTTGAAGCTCTTCTTGCATTGCTTGAATCCATTCAGGTTCCATGAAGGCTTCTTCAACTTTCTTGGGTTCTGTTATTGAGACGAATGCGAAATGCCCACAGAAATTTGCTAGCTGAGTTGCCCATGAACGAGTGGGTGGACCGGGTGCATTGATGCTATCAATTATTCTTTCAATCTGCACTTCATTGGCAACGCGAGGATGTACAGGGCGAAGATTTTGCTCTTGCTGATCATTGTCGTTGTTAGAAGGAATGTCTTCAGGCTGAGCATTGTCTTCATGTTGATCAGGTGCTGAGATGATAAGTTCTTCTTCAGGATGAGCTTCGGAAGGTATAATTTCTCCAGTTCCCATTAGCTTGATTGATTCACTGGATGGAACTTCATCTAGCACATTTGGCAGTTGCTCTCTTTGTGAACCGTTGGTCTCATCGAACCGCACATCCACTGTTTCAACCACTTTGTAATGAAAGAGATTGAAGACTCTGTAGGAGTGCGAATCCTTTCCATATCCAAGCATAAAACCCTCATGTGCTTTTGGTGCAAACTTTGAGGTGTGATGTGGGTCCTTGATCCAGCACCTGGCGCCAAATACTCTGAAGTAGCTGACATTTGGCTTCTTGCCAGTAAGGAGCTCATAAGATGTCTTGTTCAGAAGCTTGTGTAGATAAACACGATTCATTGTATGGCATGCAGTATCAATGGCTTCAGGCCAGAATTTTCTTGGAGTCTTGTATTCATCTAGCATCGTTCTGGCCATCTCAATGAGTGTTCTGTTCTTGTGTTCGACGACCCCATTCTGCTGTGGCGTGTACGGGGCTGAGAATTCATGCGTGATGCCCAAGGTATCAAGATATGTATCAAGGCCAGTGTTCTTGAATTCAGTGCCATTGTCACTTCTGATATGCTTTATCTTGGCGCCATAGTTGTTCATTGCTCGATTGGCAAAGCATCTGAAGACATCGTGCACTTCAGTCTTGTAAAGGATTATGTGCACCCAAGTATATCTAGAATAATCATCAACAATGACAAAGCCATAGAGACAAGCAGTAGTAGTAAGAGTTGAGTAATGAGTGGGACCGAAAAGATCCATGTGAAGCAGTTCGAAGGGTCGAGTAGTGGTCATGATTGTCTTCGAGGGATGTTTGGCCCTCGTCATCTTTCCTGCCTCACAGGCACCGCATAAGTGATCTTTCTTGAACTTGACGCCCTCGATGCCTATGACATGCTTCTTCTTTGCCAGGGTGTGGAGGTTCCTCATGCCAGCATGCCCAAGCCTCCGATGCCAGAGCCAGCATTCTGAAGCTTTTGCTAGAAGACATACGGCAAGCTGTGGTCCTGCTGAGAAATCTACCACGTACAAATCATCTTTTCGATACCCTTCAAATACTAGAGACTTGTCAGATACCATTAGAACAAGGCAACGATATTTTCCAAATATTACGATCATGTTTAAATTGCAAAGCATTGAGACAGACATTAAGTTGAAGCCAAGGGATTCAACAAGCATGACTTTATCCATGTGTTGATCCCTTGAGATTGCAACTCTACCTAGACCCAATACCTTACTTTTACCAGTGTCAACAATGTGATGTGGCTCTTGTCGGATGGACGTAAGGTTGAGTCCATAAGAAGGCTTCTTTTGCCAGTCATGTGATTTGTACACCCACTGTCAATAATCCATTCTGAAGACGCTGGTGTCGTACCCTATAGTGCAGTTAGGGGGATAGGCTTCACGAAGAGCATTGTGAAGCAAAAACATTTGACGAACCAGTGGGTTATGAAAGCTTAGATCCAGATTAGGACTAATAGGGAGAGTAGCAAGTGATTCAGGAACGAAGTACATAGTAAGACCATTCGTGCATTTGATCTTGCGCCCTACAAGATGTTTAAGGTCCCCAGCAATAGCGTCAGACGATTTTGGTTTTCTGTTGGAGACCTTTCCCTGCAAAAGAGAGTTAAGCTTTCTTAGCCACCCACATCTTCAAGGGTGGCTTAGAAGCAATAAGTCTAAGTGCAGCATCTTAGAACTTTGGCTTTGGAGCCCTAGCAAACAGTCTTGCAGGCGGACAATAGTATCATAAGAATAAGCAGAATAGTTCTTGGTCTTATGAACATGGCGGTTTGATGAACCGCTCTCATATTCATATGCCTGAGTATGGTTTCCCTGCAAAACATTTGCGTTAGTGCGACTGAGGTGAGTCCTCTGTCTGTATGAAGCCTTTGGACCGTATGAAGCCTTTGGTCTGAGGTTTGTCTTCTTCACGTGAGGTGTCATGATGACATTCACAGGAAGATTCTCCAGACACCTTTTCGGAACCCAGATCTTCTTCATAGGCGGTGCATTCCTACAGTTAGTACCAATGTACCTGGCAAACACTTCACCATTCTGATTCTTAAACAGTTTATAGTTTGCATCAAGGGATTCATCAATGATAATGGGGTTAGCACAAGTGAAGCCAGATAGATTGGATGAATCTGCTGAAGGTTCCTTTGCAGCAACCCATGTGGTTTTGGGGTACTGCTCAGGTTTCCAGTAAGAGCCATCAGCATTCATTTTCCTTACGAACCCAACACCCTCTTTCCTCGGGTTTCGGTTCAGAATCTTCTTTTTGAGGACATCACATAGTGTCTAATGCCCTTTAAGACTTTTGTACATCCCTGTTTCAAGCAATGTCTTCAACCTAGCATTCTCATCAGCAATAGCAGTGGTATCCTCAGCAGAGGGGTTAGTTACCACATCAACAGTTGAAGATATTGCAACACTAGTAGCAGTAGAACATTCTGCAATATAAGTAGCATTATCATGCTCAATGCATTTAAGACATGGTGGTTCAAATCCTTCCTGAGCGGAACTGATCTGTTTGACGCGAAGTGACTCGTTTTCCTTTTGAAGATCTTCATGAGCCGCTCTCAATTTCTCAAGATCTTGCTTCCTTTGAATATAATCATAGGAAAGCTTTTCATGAGTTGTTGAGAGAGTTTCATGACGACTTTCAAGTTCTTGATACTTAACGTGAAGATTTTTTATGTCTTCAATTAAGGATTCAGATCAAGTCATTTCAGCACCTAACAGATCATCTCTTCTGTCTAACAGTTTTTGAATATGTTCCATAGCTTTCTGTTGTTCAGTTGCAATTTTAGCAAGTGTTTTGTAGCTGGGTTTTGAACCACAATCAGAGTCATCGTCACTAGATGTTTGATAGTGAGTAGTGCGTGTGTTTACCTTGGCACCGCGTGCCATGAAACAGTAGGTAGAAGCGGAGTAGTCCTTGTCATTTGCATCGGTGTCGGTGATGAAGTCATTGTCTTCAGTGTTGAAGATGGACTTGGCAACGTATGTTGTAGCCAGACTTGCGACGCCTGAATCGGACTCCTCCTCAGACTCCACCTCCGCCTCCTCAGAAGCGGACTCCTCCTCTAAATCCATTTCCTTGCCAACAAACGCACGTGCCTTGCCAAATGAGCCCTTCTTGTGTGATGAAGACTTTGAGGAAGACTTGGAAGAAGACTTTGAGTATTTCTTCTTCTTCTTGTCGTCAGAGTCATATTCCTTGCTCTTCTTCTTCTTCTTGTTCTCATTGTCCCACTGTGGACACTCAGAGATGAAGTGGCCAGGTTTTTTGCACTTGTGACATGTTTTCTTCTTGTAGTCATGAGCAGAAGCTTCATCATTCCTTGAGCTTGATCGGGAAGACTTTCTGAAGCCTTTCTTCTTGGTGAATTTTTGGAACTTCTTGACAAGCATAGCAAGTTCCCTTCCAATGTCTTCAGGATCATCAGAACTGCTGTCAGATTCTTCTTCAGATGAGGAGACAGCTTTTGCCTTCAAGGCACGAGTTCGCCCATAGTTTGGACCGTAGATATCTCTTTTCTCAAAAAGCTGAAACTCATGTGTGTTGAGACTCTCAAGTATGTCAGACGGCTCGAGTGTCTTGAAATCAGGACATTCTTGAATCATCGGGGCTAGGGTGTCAAACGAACTGTCAAGTGATCTCAGTAGTGTCTTGACGACTTCATGCTTGGTGATCTCAGTAGCGCCGAGGGCTTGAAGCTCATTTGTGATGTCAGTGAGTCGGTCAAATGTGAGCTGGACATTCTCATTGTCATTTCGCTTGAAGCGGTTGAAGAGGTTGCGAAGGACACTGATTCTCTGATCTCTCTGGGTTGAGACGCCTTCATTGACCTTGGAGAGCCAGTCCCAGACCAGCTTAGATGTTTCCAAAGCACTCACACGGCCATATTGTCCTTTGGTCAGATGACCACAGATGATATTCTTGGCAGTAGAGTCCAGTTGAACGAACTTCTTGACATCAGCAGCAGTGACACCTTCTCCAGCCTTGGGAACGTCGTTCTTGACGACATACCATAGGTCGATGTAAATGGCTTCAAGATGCATGCGCATCTTATTCTTCCAGTAGGGATATTCAGTTCCATCGAAGACAGGGCACGCAGCGGAGACTTTAATTATCCCTGCAGTCGACATAGCTAAAACTCCAGGTGGTTAAACCGAATCACATAGAACAAGGGAGCACCTTGCTCTGATACCAATTGAAAGTGCGTTATATCGACTAGAGGGGGGTGAATAGGCGATTTTTATGAAAGTCTTCAAAACGTGGAAGTTATGAAGACAAACGATAGAAACAAACCTATTACCCTGCAGTGGAAGGTAGACTACACTAGGCAAGCCATAGTCAAGTATTCAATAGAGTGAAAGCACAATGACTAATAGCAGCAATGTAGTAAGGATCAGGTAGGAAGATATTGTGAAGCCACACAGAACACGCAGTCACTCAGTGAAGACAAAAGATAGTGCGAACATACAATGACTTCACAAGGAGTAACAGTAAGTAAAGGGAAGGGAAGATGAAACCAGTGACTCGCTGAAGACAATGTTTTGTTGGACCAGTTCCAGTTGCTGTGACAACTGTACATCTGGTTAGGGCGGCTAGGTATTTAAACCTTAGGACACACAGTCCCGGACACCCAGTCCTCATCGTATTCCCCTTGAGCTAAGGTCACACAGACCTCGCCCAATCACTCTGGTAAGTCTTCAAGGTAGACTCCCAAACCTTCACAGACTTCATTCACCGGCAATCCACAATGTCTCTTGGATGCTCAGAACGCGACGCCTAACCGGCTGGAGGATGCACAGTCCTCAAGTGTAATAAGTCTTCAGATCACACAGACAAGAAGACTTAAGTGATGCCTAATTCTCTTTGGCTCTGGGTGGTTAGGGCTTTATCCTCGCAAGGAATTCTCTCTCAAAGGCTTCGAGGTGGGTTGCTCTCAAACAACAAAAGTCGTACTCTGAATCTGAGCAGCCAACCGTTTATGGTTGTAGGGGGTGGGCTATTTATAGCCACTTGGCAACCCGGCCTGATTTGTCCGAAATGACCCTGGGTCACTAAGGAACTGACACGTGTTCCAACGGTCAGATTTCAAACTCACACGGCAACTTTACTTGGGCTGCAAGCAAAGTTGGCTTATCTGACTCTGGACAAGATTCGCTCTCATAGTCTTCACTCGAAGACATAGGTTTTGTTTAAGCATCACTTCAGTCATTCTGACTGGTTCTATTGGACCCCACTTAACAGTACGGTGGTTCCTATGACTCAACACAGAAGAAAGAGAACTACGAAAGATCTAAGTCTTCGAGCTTCATAGGCTTCATGTGGTGTCTTCTCTTGTCATAGTCTTCAATGTGAATATCTTCATATACCACCTTTGACTTCAATGTCTTCATACATTTTTAGGGGTCATCTCTGGTAGGAAAACTGAATCAATGAGGGACTTCTACTTGTGTTATCTTGCAATTCTCACAAATACATTAGTCCCTCAACTAGGTTTGTCGTCAATACTCCAAAACCAACTAGGGGTGGCACTAGATGCACTTACAGCTCTGAAGATGATCTTCAAGAGGATGGCTTCTCTGAACGCTTCAAGTTTGACTCCACACCTCCCCGAAGGGTAGTGCTGCGATGAACTCCATCTCTTGAAGACTCTGAGTTCCCTTCCTCTGCAGCAACTGTGAATGCCTGAGTGATCGAGGACGAAGACGATGCTACTTCACCACCCCCTCCTTCAGCACGCTTCGACACTGCTCCAAGTTCTTCTGCACCGCCGATCACCACATACGACCCTGCTGCTTCACCTACTCTTCATGGGAACGAGTAGATGCTCTATGTCTTCAAACCGTTTTGGTCCTTACTGACAAAAGGGGGAGAAGCATATGGGTTTGATAGTCTTCAAGCGGGTCCATATGGGCGGTTGCTTTATATTTTGCCTAGTGTTTACAACTCTCGTTTTGATACATTTGATTCCTTGAGTTGTAACACTTAAACTCGATGGTCGTCTGCTACTCATTTGCTACCTTGTGATGCGATGATAAATTCCGCATGTGCGACGATAAATTCCGCACTTAGATCATTTTGCAGACGTCCATTTTCCTTTATGCATGTCATTATCTTCACATACCTTCACATGCATAATGAATTGTCATCATAAGTTGAAGAGGATCTCCACAAGTACAACCTGCCATGTGCATTTGCATTCCAAAAGCAAATTACTCATATGCACATCTTCAAGGGGAGCCCTTGCAACTTATGAAGACAATTCCTTATCCTTTACAATTTCACATTATATTCCCCGTTGAAAACTTCAACTAGTTTGTCATCAATCACCAAAAAGGGGGAGATTGTAAGTGCATCTAGTCCCACCCCTAGTTGGTTTTGGAGTATTGATGACAAACCTAGTTGAGGGACTAATGTGTTTGTGAGAATTGCAGGATAACACAGGTAGAAGTCCCTCATTGATTCGGTTTTCCTACCAGAGATGACCCCTAAAAATGTATGAAGACATTGATGTCAAAGGTGGTATGTGAAGATATTCACATTGAAGACTATGACAAGAGAAGACATCGCATGAAGCCTATGGAGCTCGAAGACTTAGATCTTTCGTAGTTCTCTTTCTTCTGTGTGAGTCATAGGAACCATCGTACTGTTAAGTGGGGTCCAAGAGAACCAGTCAGAATGACTGAAGTGATGCTTAACCAAAACCTATGTCTTCGAGTGAAGACTTTGAGAGCGGATCTTGTCCAGAGTCAGGCAAGTCAGCTTTGCTTGCAGCCCAAATAAAGTTGTCGTGTGAGTTTGAAATCTGACCGTTGGAACACGTGTCAGTTCCTTAGTGACCCAGGGTCATTTCGGACAAATCAGGTCGGGTTGCCAAGTGGCTATAAATAGCCCACCCCCTACAACCATAAACGGTTGGCTGGTCAGAGTTAGAGTACGGCTTTTGTCGTTTGAGAGCAACCCACCTCGAAGCCTTTGAGAGAGAATTCCTTGCGAGGATAAAGCCCTAACCACCCAGAGCCAAAGAGTGTTAGGCATCACTTAAGTCTTCCTGTCTGTGTGATCTGAAGACTTATTACACTTGAGGACTGTGAATCCTCCAGCCGGTTAGGCGTCGCGTTCTGAGCATTCAAGAGTCATTGTGGATCGCCGGTGAACGAAGTCTGTGAAGGTTTGGGAGTCTACCTTGAAGACTTACCAGAGTGATTGGGCGAGGTCTGTGTGACCTTAGCTCAAGGGGAATACGGTGAGGATTGGGTGTCCTGAGCTGCGTGTTCAGGACTGGGTGTCCGGGACTGTGTGTCCTCAGGTTTAAATACCTAGCCGCCCTAACCAGACATACAGTTGTCACAGCAACTGGAACTGGTCTAACAAATCATTGTCTTCAACAAGTCACTGGTTTCATCCTTCCCTTCCCTTTACTTACTGTTGGTCCTTGTGAAGTCATTGTATGATTGCACTATGTTTTGTCTTCACTGAGTGACTGCGTGTTCTGTTTGGCTTCATAATATCTTCCTACCTGATCCTAACTACCTAGCTGCTATAGGTCATTGTGCTTTCACTTCATTGAATACTTGACTATGGTTTGCCTAGTGTAGTTTACCTTCCGCTGCATGGTAATAGGTCTATTTCTATCGTTTTTCTTCGAAACTTCCACGTTTTGAAGACTTTCATAAAAATCGCCTATTCACCCCCCCCCTCTAGTCGATATAATGCACTTTCAACCCGACCCGACACAGTACCCCGACCCCGACCCGGCACCCG
>NC_041386.1:649013031-649014855 GCF_002162155.2 Triticum dicoccoides
AACAGCACCCCGACCCCGACACGGCACCCCGACACCGACACGACACCCCGACCCCCGACACCTCCTAAAAAGGTGTTCTTTGGCCTTGCAGAGGCCGACGGGGTCATATATTTGTGAATTATTAGTTAGGTCATATATTTTTCGATTTTCTTATGAAAAACATCATATCTAATTGTGTTGATCGGGTAGTTTTAAATGTGCAGTTGTTTCATCGCTATGAGGTTTGGTGTTCGACGACCTCGCCGTGCGGAGCTCTTCCCCTTCGTTCGTGGGTGAGCACAAATGACATGTCCTCCTCCCCCATTAATTATTTGATCTATTCCGATGAAACTTGATAGCTAGCTATATATGTGTCTTGAATCATCAGTATGCGTAACCAATATGTGTCTCCCGTTCGAAAGCGTCATAGTTATAAATATGCATGCATTTGCATATTTATAACCTTGATTCTTTCGAATTGTCCAACGCTATCCATGGACAGCCCGAGTATGTGTAGATTGGGTTCGTTTTCCCATATGCTTTGCTCCGGATCCGACGCATAAATTTCGTCAGTGCCTCCCCTGTTGTTCTCCGGGTACACATCCTCTCTGTTTATTGCAGAGACGTGTATCAGGAGAACAGCGGGGAGGTGTTGCCGAAATTTTGCGTCGGATCCGGAGCATAGCATGGGAAAATGAACCCAATCTACACATACACGGGTGGGATTAGGACCTATCATTACCTATTAGAGTGTAGGTTGCATGGACGTAATAAAATTGACAAAGTAGATCAACCGATGAATATATACATGGTGAATTACATATATAATTGTTGTGTGTCCAGTAGCTCTGAAAGTCAAGATGAGTGACCGTGCGTGGATGTATACCGGTCACACTGGTCAGAACAAATGGAGCGTTGAATGGTTCACAAAAACCAAGGGGTTTGTGCAAGCCGCATTTGCAAATGGCCAAAAGAAAACCTGGTGCCCCTGTTTCCGGTGCGGCAATTGGGAAAAGAAGATAGAGGCTAAAATGGGCAAACACCTGCAGAAGAGTGGTTTTACGCCCGATTATACGGTGTGGACATTTCATGGTGAGTCTGTCCAACGTGACCGAGCTGAGGTGGATCGTCGTCGCACCGACAAGCATGGTACCACGATGGAAAACATGGTGCAAGACTATGATGATGCTCGGGATCCGGACGAGGAGATGGAGGAATCTGCAAAGGCCTTCAATGAAATGTTGAAGTCTTCAAAACGTCCGCTCCACGAGCACACTGAGCTTTGTTAGTTGGATGCCATCTCACAAGTAATGGCTCTGAGAATGCTATGAGGCAATTATGACAGTATTTGGATGCTTTCTACCCAAAGGCCATGTAATGCCTGCAAACCTGTACCAGTCGGACAAAATCCTCCGTGCACTGAAGATGCCCTATGAGAAGATACATGCCTGTGAGAAAGGATGTGCCTTATTTAGGCTTGACTATGCGGACTTGAACTATTATCCCATTTGCAAGTCTTCCAGGTATATTGTGGTAGACAACGGTATGGGTGAGAAGACACAGACCAAAATCCCCGTTAGTGTTCTTCGGTATATGCTAATCGTACCAAGACTTCAACGTCTTTTCATGGTCGAAGAGACGGCCAGACAAATGACATGGCACAAAACAGGCAAAAGAACCGAACTAGATGCAAATGGGAATCTGATGATGGTACACACATCGGATGGTGTTGCATGGAAAAAGTTTGATGAATTACATGCTGACAAAGCGGCAGATCCGAGGCATCCTCGAGTCGGCATCAGCATGGATGGGTTCAGTGTGTTTGGTATGACGGCAGCCCAATAC
>NC_041386.1:649015035-649070923 GCF_002162155.2 Triticum dicoccoides
AAAGAAAGAACATTTTCCTGACGTTGATAATTCCAGGGCCCAACTATCCGGGGAAAAATATGAATGTGTACATGCAGCCGCTTAAGGATGAATTGCAAGAAGCCTGGGATAATGGGTTCAATACATACGACGCCTTTAGCAAACGGAACTTCATAATGCGTGTCTCGTACATGTACTCTACGCATGACTTGCCGGCGTATGCGCTATTCGTTGGCTGGTGTGTGCATGGAAGGTTCCCGTGCCCCACATGCAAGGGAGCTCTTGAGTTTCATTGGCTTCAGGCCGGTCGCAAGTTTTCTTGCTTCGACATGCATAGACAGTTCCTGGATCCTCGCCATAAGTTTAGGAAAGACAAGAAGAACTTCATCAGGGGTAGAGTTGTCAAAAACTCTGCACCACCTGCATTGACAGGCCAACAGACCCTGGATCAGTTAAACGCTCTCGAGCCAGATCCACAATGTCCAGGGTACTTCAAGGGGTATAATACTAAGCACGCGTGGACTCACAAAACATGCTTATGGGATCTGCCTTACTTCAAAGACCTCCTTTGCCCACACAACATCGACGTGATGCACACTGAGAAGAATATTGCCGAGGCACTTTTTGGTACATTGTTCAGCATAGATGGGAAGTCAAAGGATAATACTAAGGCTAGAGTCGATCTGGAGGCGCTATGTGATAGGCCGTTACAAAACATGAAAGAACCGAAAGGAAAGCAGAACTGGACGAAGCCAAAGGCATGGTTCAATCTTGGAAGGCCAGCTATGAGGGAAATTATCTTGTGGGTGCAACAGCAGTTGATGTTCCCCGATGGGTATGCAGCGAATCTACAGAGGGGAGCGAATCTTGATAAACTGAAGATATTTGGTCTCAAGAGTCATGATTGGCACATATGGATTGAGCGGGTAATGCCGGTGATGTTGCGTGGCTTCATCCCTGAGGATGAATGGCTAGTACTGGCAGAACTCAGCTATTTCTTCCGTGTTCTTTGTGCGAAAGAACTATCGCCTGGCGTGCTAGAAGAAATGGAAGAGTTGGCGCCGGAGTTGATCTGCAAGTTAGAGAAGATCTTTCCACCGGGCTTCTTTAATCCAATGCAGCATTTGATTTTGCATCTCCCGATGGAGGCAAGATTGGGGGGGCGTGCAAAATCGTTGGTGCTACCCAACTGAGAGGATGCAGAAGACGCTTCAAGAAAAATGTAAAAATAAACGTAGAATTGAAGCATCGATGGCTGAGGCATTCATCACAAAGGAGGCGGCAAACTTCGTAACAGTGCACTACGAAGCCAAAAATCGTCATTTGCATAATCCGAAGCCTTGGTACAATGCTGACGACCCTAAAAAGGGTGGATCCAACCTCAGCCTATTCAAAGGGAATCTCGCACCAGCTAGTGTTTCACATCCAGTATCTTTGGATAACGAAGAATGGCGGACCATTTCATTGTATATCTTCAACAACCTGATAGAAGTGCGGCCGTACATCGAGTAAGTTCTCGGTACATTGTTTCGCAACTTCTATTTCCTTTGAACTGCTCTTATTCCTGGATATGTCATATAGTCGATACGTCGCCATATTCTCGTATGGAGCGGAGATCCAAAAGGATTCCGTTGAAGAGTATGAGCTTCTCGCAAAGCAAGGAGGCGGCTATCCCGGTTTCATCTCTTGGTTCAAACAAACGGTAATTTCTATTAGACAATTTCATTTCATTCGCTAATTTGTGCATAATGCAACAATCCTTTCATATTAAACTTGTAGGCTAATTCAGAGTCTATGGACGCCGAATTGAGACAAGTCGCTAATGGTTTTGACTATAAGGTCCGTTCATTTGACAAGTACGACATCAACGGGTATCGCTTTCATACCTATGGCAAAGAGCTATCTATGGCCGACCGAAAGTCTACAAATTGTTGTGTATCTGCTATCGGCGAAGGAGGTACCGAGTATTATGGGAGAGTTGAAGCAATTTATGAACTTCTGTTCTATGGTGAAACCCCACCGAATGTTGTAGTCTTCAAATGTTATTGGTTTCAGCCGAAGGAGACTAGAAGGACTCATGAACATATAGGGCTAGTTGAAATCAACCAAAGCACCCATTTAGATGTTCCTGATGTCTATATTACGGCTCAACAGGCGACCCAAGTATTCTATCTACCGTGGGAGGAGGGGGCAACGTCTACCAGCGTGGTGCTACACGGCTCCCGTCCGTGCCGGCGACCCGCGAGCAGAGCTGGTTGATTTTCCCTGATGGGGAGAGGTAAGTGCATTTAATCTTTTTGTACCTTCTGCATTCATGTTTCTTCAAATAACTGATGTGTTGGCCTTGTCATGCTGCAGGGGTTGGGACCACCATGAAAGTGTCCGCCGGCCCAACTCCGTCCTTGGAGTTCTGATTCGGTAAAACTTCCTGGGGTTTGTCACGTTGCCTGGTGAGGGTCGGCTTCCAGAGGTTGGATTGACTTGGGAGCACTACTTGGCTGCCCCGGCCCCGCCGGGTGAGATTATCGACGGTGTCTTGTGCAAGACGAGGGCAGATGTGGTGATCAGAAAGTTCTGGGTAATTGCTCCTTTACACAATTAAAAATCTTCAACTAGCTAGCTATTAATTGTACTAATCAATATTGTCTCATTTGATTGCAGACATTCTACAGGTGTGAGGAGGGATACGAGGAGGAGGCGGCAGATGTTATCCACAAGAGTGCAAGCGCCTACTTCAGAACTTACGGCATGAGGTTCGGGTGCATGCTGTTCGAGACTACTACGCCGGGTGTGGTATCAAGAAGCCCAAGCAGGAGTGCCGCGATAAGTTCTTGAGTAAGGAGAAGTACATGAAGGTAATTCTTAAGGGCTTGTACTTACTTCCTTCATTTAGTAATTCATAGCCGTAGCGCTCAAGTTTCTATTTGCTAACTTAGGCCCCTCCGAGATGGTGTGCGGATCGGATGAATTGTTGGGAGGTGTTGGTCAATGTGTGGTGCTCAAAAGAATGGCTGGCCACCCACAAAGAGGCCAAGGACAAACGTGCCCAAATGGAAGGTGTGCCACACCACCAAGGCAGCTCCAACTTATTTCAGTACGAGTGGAACTGGGTATGTGGTTTGCTTCATGATTCATGCAATTCATTCATCATGCTAGCTTTAGCCCTTTAATTACTAATTTACTTTGTTTCTCTCTTTCAGGCACGCTACAATAAGGCGGATAAGGTGCCAGAGGTGTACGACCTGTATGCCATGGCCCACACTGGCCCTTACAAGAAAGTCAAGGCATTCTCTGCGTCTGACCTCGATGATCCAAAGAACTTCACCAACATCTCCGCCCACGACAAGCTCGTGCAATATAGAGATCAGGGGAAGGCGAGGAAAGGGGAGGACTTTAACCCGAGCCAAGGTCCCATTGATACAGAGCTGCTGATGATATCTGGTGGCGGGAGGTCCCATGGCTCCATAGCCATGGGAGATGGACTTATCCGTTGTCCTAGCACTTTCTCAGAGATCAAGGCGCACCAGTCGAGCTCCGCTCCTGAGATAAGGCCTCGTGAACGGCCAGTCCAACTCGCCTTCAAGGTTAGTTATACGTACTCAGCTATCTTTCTCCATTACATTGTGTGCGCTTCCATCAATGATTACAAATGGTCATGTGAGTGGTGTTGCAGGCTGCTATACAGAGTGAGAGAGATAGAACGGAGAAACTTCTGGCGGAGGCGGCGGAGAGGCAGCGGGAGTTGGAGGAGAGGACGACAAAGATGTTGGAGGAGGAGAGGGCACGGAATGACATGCAGGCAAGGGCCATGTATGAGCTCCTTGTGGTAAGTTTCTTCTGCAGATTACTTGCTAGTCTTAACATTTGAGTCTCATTACTAACTAGTATGACTCTGTTGTGAAAACCAAATGTGCAGTCTGTGTGCGAGAAGTCCGGTCAGACCGCTCCGCCGATGCCAGTGATTGCTCCTGGGAGCACGGTGAGTTTAATTTGAATGGACATTACTTGCTAGTCTTAACATTTGAGTGTCATAATGCTAACGAGACATTGGAAATGATCTTTGGTGTAGCTTAACTCCAGAAACGCATCGCACGATCCTTCTCCAGCTACCGACGCGAGCCAGCCCGCTCCTACACCTCCGTGATCACGGTAAGTTTCTCTAGTGTTTTGCTTAACAAATGCATAAAGACCTAGACTTAGCTTTATTTCCTCCAATATGCTTACCATAATGACCTAGAGTTAGCTTCTTTTCCTCCAAAATGACTTAATAAGCTTACTGACCTCATAAACCATCCATTTTACCTAAGTTAGCTCTAAAACGATATGTACTTAGCTTACTTATGTCAAAAATTGCATAATTAACTTAGTTAGCTCATAAACGATCCATTTTACCTAAGTTAGCTCTAAAATGACTCATTTTACCTTAGTTAGCTTATAAGTGATCCAATTTATCCAAGTTAGCTTTAAAATGACCCATTTTACGTAGATTAGCTCCTAAATGATCCATTTTACCTACATTAGCTTTAAAATGACCCATTTCACCTAGGTTAGCTCCAAAATGACCCATTTCACCTAGGTTAGCTCCAAAATGACCCATCTTACCTAGGTTAGCTTATAAATGATCCAGTTTATCCAAGTTAGCTCTAAAATGACCCAATTTACCTAGAGTAGCTCCTAAACGATCCATTTCACCTAAGTTAGCTAAAAACGATCCATTTCACCTAAATTAGCTCTTAAATGATCCATTTCACCTAAGTTAGCTCAAAAACGATCCATTTCACCTTAGTTAGCTCAAAAACGTGGTATTTCACCTTAGTTAGCTCATAAACGACCCATTTCAACTAAGTTAGCTCATAAATGATTCATTTCACCTAAGTTAGCTAAAAACGATCCATTTCACCTTAGTTAGCTCAAAACGATCCATTTCACCTTAGTTAGCTCATAAACGACCCATTTCAACTAAGTTAGCTCATAAATGATCCATTTCACCTAAGTTAGCTCATAAATAATCCATTTCACCTAAGTTAGCTCAAAAACGATCCATTTCACCTTAGTTAGCTCAAAAACGATCCATTTCACCTTAGTTAGCTCAAAAACGATCCATTTCACCTTAGTTAGCTAAAAACGTACCATTTCACCTTAGTTAGCTCAAAAATGATGCCCTTCACCTTAGTTAGCTCATAAACGACCCATTTCAACTAAGTTAGCTCATAAATGATCCATTTCAACTAAGTTAGCTCATAAACAACCCATTTCAATTTAGTTAGCTCATATATGATCCATTTCACCTAAGTTAGCTCATAAATGACATATACTTCTTGTTCTAGTCTTCTTCTTGTTCTATTCACCTATTTTTAACTTTCTTATTTACCATTTTGCAGATTTCACTCACTTCATGGAAGCTAGCTTGCTATGATGGAGTGCTTGCTTTTTCTTTGCTAAAACTTTGCATTGTATCTAGCTTGCTATGATAGAACTTGTTATGTTGATGAAACTTTGCTATGTAATATGTATATGGAACAATGTGTATGGATGGAACTTGATGGAACTTGCTATGTTGATGAAACTTTACTATGTAATATGTATATGGAATTATGTGTTGGGTATGTGATATGTTTGCTGTTAAATATATCTATATATGTCATATATATTTGCTGTGAAAATTATTGGATTAAAAAATAGAAAAAAAGAGACAATATGCAGGCTCTTTGCCTTCTGCCACCGACGGCAAAGGGCTCTTTGCCATCAGCAGCCGACGGCAAAGAGGCCACGTGGCAGGCAACTGTGCTTCCTGGGAGGCTGACCAATTTGGTCAGTTTGCCTACAGTGGCTGACGGCAAAGGCTTTGCCGTCGGCGGCGGACGGCAAAGAGTAAAAACTTTGCCTACAGTGGCGGACGGCAAAGGCCTGTCGTGTAGTGACGTCGGCTGACATCATTCGGCGGACGGCAAAGGCCTTCCGAAGTTTGCCGTCAGCGGCGGACGGCAAAGGCCTGCCGTTAACCACCTAATGGAGTAACGGCGCATTTATTGCCGTCTGCACTCTTTGTCGTCCGCTGCTGATGGCAAAGGCCCCTTTACCGTCAGCCGCCCGAAGCAGATGGCAAAGTAGCTCTTTGCCGAACCTTACTTTGCCGTCCGCGACAGACGGCAAAGACCTTTGCCGTCAGTCATCCATGCCTTTGCCGTCTGCCGTGGCAGATGGCAAAGTAGCTGATTCATGTAGTGTATGGTGAGGACTTTGAGATACTGGTGTTCCTGTGCTGCTAATGAAGAATATTCATGTAAAGAAGAAGAAGATATTCAACGCTGAATAAGGGGAGGTAATCTTGAAGGAAGACCACCACAACAACATGAGTTCATGTGTACTTCAAGAAGGCCAATTTGGCACGATTGTGAGCTTCAAAACTAAAATTCCTACACTCAATAACAAAATTACAAGACTGAAATAAAGTCCTACGACGTCCTATTTCCGCCATGATCGCTCCATGAGGGTCGTCCAGGTCCCGAAGATTGTCTTGGATAACACCTTGGCGGTCTGATGTTCGGCAAGTAACAGCGCTTCCCGACATGCAAATGTTTCAAGTATACTAGGATGGGCAATACTACTGAAAACTATCAGTGAGGACCCAAGGTAGCCTCCCGTGTGGTCTCTACAAATTGCAGCCGCTGCTCCTTTGCGTACGCTATATATATGCTCAAAAGCTCCATCAACATTAATTTTCATCATACCCGCCGGTTGTGGAACCCACCGTTCAGCCGCAAACCAGCCTTTGAGTTCTAGCTGGGAGACTCTTTCGCCGGGCATGGTGAGGACTTTGAAATGCTGATTCATGGATGGATGATGTGCTGGTAGTGATTTAAAACGTCTTGAAAAGTAGCACAAAACGTCACGTAATAAGGATTTTTAACGCCGTGGCAGAAGGGGGGAGCCTGTCGCAGTCTCGGCCAGCAGCGGCCGATCCCACGCCCCTGGCTCGATCCGGGCCGTCGAATCAAGATAGACACGAGCCCCTTGAAATCCGAGCCCCTTACTCCCATGACGACATGGGTCGGTCGCAGATACCGCACCGGACCGGCCGGCAGCGTCCCCTTCCTCTTCCTTCCTGTGCTGCTAGCCCGTTTCCTCCAAGCCATCCATCCGTCCGTCCCATTTCTTCCTCCTGCTCCAACCCCCCCGCCCACCGATCCCCAAGCCGGTACTGGCCCGCGCCACGTCGCACCGCATCGCCGGCGGTGAGGCCGATCCGTCGCCGCGCAGCGCCGCCGGGCAAATGGGAGTTGGGCGGTGATGGGCGCGGCGAGCTCGAGGCTGGAGAAGGCGCTGGGCGAGCAGTTCCCCGAGGGCGAGCGGTACTTCGGCCTCGAGAACTTCGGCAACACCTGCTACTGCAACAGCGTCCTCCAGGTACGGACGCCCCGGCCCCCCAAGCCCGAGATCGTCGCGCGCGCGAGCCTCGTTTCCTTCGCCCCCAAGGGCGGTGCGATTGATTCGTCGTGTTCAATGCGTTCCCCGCGTCGGGAGGGACGCGGTTTCCCGTCGGATCGCGGAGCCTTGAATTCGATCTTGCGATGCCGGGGTAGATTTGTGTGCGGGGTGGTGAGCGGAGGCTGCGGAGCGAGTGGTGAGGTTCGAGTCCAGTCAGCCCCCTTGCATGGAGAAACTCACTCTTGGGGTTCGCCTGATGGATGATGAGATGCTGTTACCGTTTCGATTACGATGTTATGCTTTCGATGTGTGTCTGAACTTTTAACCGAGAGATTGCATTTTTAATGTTAAATTTTGACAATGGGGGATTGGGGGCACTCGTGGATTCCCCATAGACTGATGTGTGAGTTTTGCCCTGTATAATTGACCAATGTTCTCATCAGAAACTTTGTGACAAGGGAGAGGATAATATGTTTTCTCTATTTGTATTTGTACTCCTCGTGGGATTGGCTAAATTGTTTGTGATTATATCGCAGGCACTTTACTTCTGTGTTCCTTTCCGCGAGCAATTACTGGAGTACTATGCAAACAATAAAAGCGCCAGCGATGGCGAAGAGAACATGTTAACCTGCTTAGCTGACCTTTTCTCTCAGGTACCATTGCAGCTATCTGTTGTGGAAAATTGTTTATTCTGCCTCAGTTTCCTTCATTTGCATTTGCTGCATCATATAAAAATCACATGTAAAACATATTAAGTCTGAACTGGCACTTTTATTACATGTCCCCTGAATAACATGGGATTTCCTCTGGTTTATTGAGAGATTCCTCATCAGAGGCTTATGGTGTGAGTGTGATGCGTATGTTTCTTGAAAAGGTCAGCATTTGGCAGTATCTAGTAACCCCCTGGACTGGTGCTAGTGTCAAATTCAAGAATTTGGACTGTGGAGAAAGCCCAGGAGTCTTTAGTAATTAATTGATAAACCTGGAAGTGATTATAACTATAATGCATGTTAAATGGAGAAGATTCACAGGATAGCACTTGCTATTGTCTTGGTTGATCTCTATGGTTTCAGGGTTTGTTTGTGTTTAACTCTCTAGTGAGATGATATGTAGGTGCTAGTCAATTGCTTTCCTCGTTTATCTTTTAGCCTGAACATCAGTGTTCATTTGGGTAGTGCCTTTTATCTGGAGGCCTTCTACTAGTTTCAGTTGTGTGATTTGATAAAAGTTGCTGTGCTGGATTACACTGAAGCAGGAATTAATGGCACATTGCAAAGTATAATTGTCCTGTTCCTCTGTGCACACAGATCAGCAATCAGAAGAAGAAAACTGGTGTTATTGCTCCTAAGCGTTTTATACAACGACTGAAGAAACAGAATGAGCTTTTCCGCAGCTATATGCATCAGGTAATACATTACGTGATGATGACACATTTACTAGTGTGTTATGTCGTCTTAATCATCCCAATTGACCATGTTCTGTTTTACAGGATGCTCATGAATTCCTGAATTTTTTGTTGAATGAGCTAGTTGACATTCTCGAGAAAGAATGTAAAGCTAATAAAGAACCTTCTCAAAATTCATCTTCGAATAAGACTTCTAATGGCCCTAGTAATGGTCAGCCCAATGGTAGTCATAAAGAACCGGATACTACATGGGTCCACAAATGCTTCCAGGTGAGTTTTCATCCATTTCTGCCTATATCCTTTTTGTGTATGACTCGTGCTCTTATTGCAGTCTGGGAGATGTGCCTCATAGTATTTTATTTTTGTAGGGAATATTGACTAATCAAACAAAATGTCTGAGATGTGAAACCGTCACTGATAGAGATGAAACATTTCTTGACTTGAGCCTGGATATAGAACAAAATAGTTCAATCACCAGCTGCCTTAAAAACTTCAGCTCAACAGAAACTTTGAACGCCGAGGATAAGTTCTTCTGTGACAAATGCTGCAGGTATGTTATTCCATTTCTCTTGATTGCATGTTGTTTCCTCATGTAATGTCTAGTATCTCCATTTCCTCCTGGTCCACATCATGACTCAGTAGAGTAGCATCAGAGCTTGTGGAAATGTTGTTACTTATTACCTCTGCCTACTTGCTTGACTTATGTGCTTTAAGTTCATTCATTGACTATGCACTAGCATATCAAACTTCCAAGTTCAGTTATTTGGCAAAAATTGTGTATGTCACAGGCATTCATTTTCATTTCGCCTATCATAATTTGATCTGATATTGAATGTATCAAAATTGTTACATTGCCTGTCCATTTTTTGTGTGTTTGGATTATCTCTATTTATCTTGGATCTTGATTGAAGTTGTCATTAATTTCAGTTTACAAGAAGCACAGAAAAGAATGAAGATAAAGAAACAGCCAAACATCCTGGTAATCCATCTCAAGCGCTTCAAGTACATCGAGCAGCTTGGCCGCTACAAAAAGCTGACATACCGAGTCGTTTTCCCACTGGAGCTTAAACTCATGAACACGGTCGACAATTCAGACTTGGAATACTCCCTCTTTGCTGTGCTAGTCCACGTCGGAAGTGGGCCAAATCATGGCCACTACATCAGCGTGGTAAAGAGCCACAACCACTGGTTGTTCTTCGATGATGAGACTGTTGAGATGACCGATGAGTCCATGGTACAGACATTCTTCGGCTCGGTACAGGAGTTCAGTGGTAACACCGACAATGGCTACATACTCTTCTACGAAAGCGTCGCTAAAACAAGCTGATGCCTTCCCGCGTATCTCGTGATTAGCAACACAGTTTTTTCATTTTGTCCCCACACCTACTGCTCCGTGCTATATAGAAGATTCGGTAAAATTAGAATAATTCGAATGGCAAGACCATTCAACCTTAGATGCTTTGGTGGAGTCAGTGTTTAGCAATAAAGAAGCTGTGACGAGTTTTGCGGGTGGGTGCTGTAGCCGCCAAAGCTTGCAGTCTTCTTGCTGTTGTTTTCCGTTGTGGCACAAGTTTGTATCGATCTGGAATAATGTTTCTTAAGAGGATCTTATCATGTGAAGAAGAGATGCTTGTATCTTGAAGCCTTCTGGCTTTGTAAAATTTTGATTGGGAGAGCTTCTGCTGATTCTGACGTCTAAACGATATCTCTCTTATATGTAGCCGCTGTTTGCTAATTCGCGAACAAATCTACTGCCTTCCTTTCTTTGTCATTTGTATTCATATATACTGTCTGCTCTTATTTGGGAGCTTGTTCCGACGTGCTAAGCTCCCGAAAATTGCTAGAAGCCAAATTCAGATATGTACTGCCACATAGTACATATGTGGTGTGTGACTGCATAGCCAATTTTCCAACTTGGTTGCAATGGACCACATGGATACTATAAGTGGTGAAGTTTGTTCGGCAAGATAGCATGAGGCCCAAGTGAGGAAGCAACACAGCTGATTCTGCATTTCGTGGGTGCCTATCTGGGCAGCTGGACACCGCTGCTGATCTCGACCGACTGTTCTCCTCCAGCCACAAAGTTCTTCCTGATTACCAATACAAGCAAGATATTTTCCCTAGAAACCATATGCACGCAAGTGCACAAGCTCAAACTGGAATCAGCAGTTCACCCAAACGACAACAGTTACGATACATGCACTGGGGAACCAGAATATTTCAGCTGATGGCTACTGATTGATTTAGATTTGTCCCTGCACTGGCGACTGGCATAGCAAAGTGAATCATCCGGCTCCATGGGTGAACGGGAACAGAGAGATTCACTGGCTTTCGAGTTTCGATAACGCCTGAAGGGTGGCTGTGCTACTGTGGATGACGATGTTTCCGACGTGAGACCACTCAGCAAATTATGTGTCAAAATTTTAAGAGTGTGAAGAACACCTGCTGTGGTGGAATCAGTGTTTATAGCAGTAAAGAAACTGAACTGTGATGGTGTTTCTAACAAGTTTTAATATAAGAAATCGTCTGTTCATGAGTGTCAGTTGCATATATCCATCAGGGGACGCAATCCAAATTTTCAGCTTCCCTGACATCTTCATATATTGTACTAGCACCACATAACACAAGGACCACTGCAGTTCATCTCCAGTTCATTTTTTACTTATGCCAGTGCTTTCAATCTCTCCTATTTCCAGAAAGCATCTGGCACTGGCAGTGCTTTGAATCGAACGATAGCACA
Source organism: Triticum dicoccoides (assembly GCF_002162155.2). NCBI lineage: Eukaryota > Viridiplantae > Streptophyta > Magnoliopsida > Poales > Poaceae > Triticum > Triticum dicoccoides. The sequence goes on from NC_041386.1 coordinate 649,026,588, forward strand.
CTCGGACGCCGGTGCCCTAGTTCAAAATGTGTCACATCTTCTGTTGCCTTTGAGTAACATAACACTACCACCTCAATTCAGCCAAACAGTCCTTCAACCAGGTCCCTTGGATCCACTGCAAGCTTCTCTGGCTAGAGAAGAGGGCTAAGTTGCCGAGTCTGGGATAGATCCTGAAACAATGAGAAGGCTCCTCATATTACAACATGGCCAGACGCAAGAGATCCTACACCACCTCTTCCAGCAGTGCCTCATGGAAATTGGTTCCTTGTACCTTGTGGGGGATGGCATGGACTCAGGGTTCTATTCAGAATCTGATACCAAGTAACAATCACTTCCATCTTACTTCCATGGTGGGGATATAACAATCCTATGTCCTCTGGCCCAACATCCATCTTTCTACTTTTCTTTTTGTTATTTTACAAACATTTGGAAGCATTTTCAGCATAAAACAGTGTATCTGTTGTTAGGCTTTATCAGGCCTCTTGATCAGATCCCCTCCATGGAGAAGTACCAGCAACCAAGACGACAATTGCCACGATAGACACACTAAAAATAGTAAAAGATGGGGGCACTGTAAGTTATAGTGCCAGTATTTTCCAGAGAGTGCAACACCGCAATAAGCAATCACATAAGAAAGGCAAAACATCAACAAGACATAACCAGCCAATCTGCAACTTGAGGAATTTAGGCATATGCATTCTCATCGCAAGCAGTGTAGCTCATATAGCACATATTGGTACTGTAGCTAATGCAAAAGTTGTTCCAACAATCAAAAACAGCAAGAAAAAAATAAATGATGCCCAACTGCATCTGGCCATGTGTGGCAATAAGAAAGAGCAATGCATCACAACCAGATCTGTTTAGTCTGATTGGAGTACGAAAAAACAAACCATTCACTATCAGAACAGCAGAAAAGGAGGATGAATGTGACGCTGATTGTGATGCACTGAGGTTTGATAGATGATGCAAGCTATATAGCAGAACATAACTTGAGAAACCAAGACTTGACTGTACTAGCAGTCACAATTACCAAGTGTTGCTCCATTCACTTTAGCTTCCACACTAGTACAATAAAACGCTCCAGAACGAAGTAAACAACAGGAAGGCACACACAGCAGCTGTAAACTGTAATACACTGTTTAACATAATTGCATATATAGCAAGATTCAACTGCATTCCACGACCAAAAGGGCAATCACAGGTTAAATGCATACGGTACCACATCTTATGGAGAATAGCACAGCTAAAGATAAAAGTCTTGTGTTTGAGCTGCATCCCCAAATTCCATACCTCAAGCTAACTTTTGCATCTAGTGATAGAGTACTGCAGCGGAATAACATAAAGACAAGAATATAATAGCATCACAAGGAAGCAGGGACAGACTCTTACAACACCGTATCAAAACATCTTCCTCTTCTTGTTTCCTGACTCGCCCTTCTGGTTGTTAAACCCTCTGAAGTCATTCGTCGTCTCAGCAGTGTTTTGCTTCTTCATCCCTTTGCGGCCGCCATGCCCAAACTTGGAATCCTTTGACCTATGGTTCTTTCCTTGTTTGCCTCGCTTAGCAAGACCACCAGACCTGTCACCAGGAGAAACGCCAGGCCTCTGCTTCTTGTGTTGCTTGAGTCCTTCTTCAACTTCAAAGTTGAGGTTTGGCCCGTCCTCCTTCCCCTTGGAAAATCCCCCCTGTTGCCTCTGCTTCCTCCACTTCTTGACCGACTCAATGCTCTCCTTCTTCTCCTTGGCCCTCTCCTTGAGCTTCTCTGCCTGCACCTCCTTCGATCTCTTCTTCGACTCCCGCGCCTTCTTCCTCTCCTCAGCCTCCTCAATCTTCTTCTTCTCAAACAGGAGCTTCCCCTTGATCTTGTGCATGTGAGTATCAGTCTTGACCATCTCCGCGTAGTAATCTGCCGGCCTGAGGAACCGGACCTTCCTGGACTGCAACTTTTCGAAGGCCTGCCTCGTGCCATCCAAAGCCTGGGTGTAGAAAGCGAGCTCACGGGTAAGATCATCGTTCACATCGACCTTCTCCCCCTGGTCATGGTCGACAGTGAGCTTGTGCATCCAGTCCACATTCTCTGGCCAGGCGATGTCCTCGAGCTTCTCAAGGAGCCCCTCTTTGTTGTACACGGCCTTCTTTGAAGGTTCAGCCTGCAATTCCTCCTCTGAATCATCATCCTCTGATTCCACATAGTCATCGTCAGTATCGTCGTTATCCAGCATGGCTTGGTCGTGGACCAAGGGGTCCTCTTCTTTTTCAAGCTCCACCATTTTCGCTGTACAAAAGAAAACATGATATTAATCCACAGAACCATATAAGAAAATTCCGGCGGATAGGACGGCGCAACCTAGGGTTCAAAAGGGGGGCTTCGATTTCTGTTTGGCCTAGCTACTATGGTGGCTGACAAATAAGGCGGCGGTTGATTTATAGCGCAAAACGTTTTCTACTGGAACACTGCATCGTCGCATACGAATGAATCCTCTAGTGCATACATCGCTGCACGGCTAGGAAGAGAAGAAAAAGAGGGCTCGGTCGCTGCTAAGGCCTGGGCTGAGCTACCTGAACCTGTCCTCCTACTTGCTTGGGCATCATTCGCTAATTGACAGAACCGCAACGAGGCATCACCGATTGACGGTAGTTGTCCAGGAACGAAACCAAGAGGCGTAGAATGCAGCCAGCCATCACGCACACCATGGAAGCGAGCGACCAACCCTAGTGCTAGTGGCCGCCGCGGGCGGCGAGCAGGCGGACAACGGGAGAAGCGAAGGCTAGACAGAGCTCAGCCGCGGACGTAGGCGCTTGCGTAAGCGGCGGCCTGGCGGCGCTGTTGGCGGGCTGCGCTGGGTGGCACGGCGCCGCCGCGGGTTGTTGCCGGTGAAGGCTCCGCCGCACCTTAAGAATAATTCGTCCTCCGCCACTGGATAGAGGAGAGGGGCAGGTGCTCACCTTGCTTACGGGGAACCGTCATCGCCGGAGAGGGTCGCTGGCCGCCGGAGAGACGCGGGGACGAGAAGGGGGAGAAGGGGGCGTCGGGGTCGGGGTCGGGGAGGAGGCGCGCTACCAGAGGGGTCAGGGTTTAGGGTTAAGGAGCTCCCGTTGCGGGCTTTGCCGTCGGGCCGTGCAGGTGGGCTGGCGATAACGGCCCATCAACGGTGCTTTCTCGGGAGCTTTTTTTCTTCTTCTCCCGTTGCGTTGCTTTCTCTGGCCCATGCCTCCGCGTGTTTCAGAAAACTTCAGGATGGTCAAACCAAAACTTTCTTTTTGCTACATGTGCAAAAGTAAAGCTACCAGATGAACAAGTAGAGATTGCCTCAAAAAAAATGAACAAGTAGAGATTGCACACAAAGTAATTCGATAGTACTAATCAAGCTCAAATAAGCTTTTGAACCTATTTGTTCTGGAAACGTTTCGGTGTATCACAACAATCAGATTGACAGTTTACAAAAAAAGTATCATACATGAGACATTTTCATTTTAAAATCAATTCTAATTAATGGATATGCTCATTTACTTAATTGAAAGTGTTCATGTGGAGCACGTAAACTGTTCTGGTAGTTAAAAATATGTCCCAATATTATTGTTTGTGAAATAAATTTTAATTCAATATGATGGTAAAAGAATAGAAAAGACATTGAAAAACTTCATGGTTTCACAGATATATGTGATTACGAATAAAAATGTAATAAACAAATCATGTGAAAAGATAACTCATAAAATCTATAAAATAAATGAATTTGAGACATAGCCAGACAAAATAAATTGTGTTATTTGCAAGAAGAAGAAGAAACATAAACAATAATGGGGGAAAAGGGACAAGAAACCGTAGAGTGGCTCCAACATATTTCGTAAATCCTAACGTCTTTAAAAATGCTAGCAATATAAAGGCAGAGGTAAAAAAATCGGACCCTATCTGATTTCCTAAACCCTCATCTAGCTCTAATATTTCTAGCAACACTTTAAAGCTATGGTCTAACCTTATATTTAAAGGAAGGGGGAGTTACTATGGCTATACCATGGGAAATTGTTGTGTTCATGTTGTTTCCATTCCTATGCCCTCCCCCTCTCACAATGTCACTGTCACTACCACCCGCTGACGATGCCATGGCCCATGGACACCGTGCAAACCCTTGGGTCCGATCTGAAGCTCCTACCGCCTCATGCACCCCCTCGTCTGCCTCTACTTGTGCCAGCACGTCATACTCTCGGCCAACAACAACGCATGTACATTACTGCACGACGGCCTAGTGCCACACGATGCTCTGTTGCCGACAGCGACACCGTCCTTCAGGCTCCTCCCACGACCACGCGGCTCTCCCTCCTCCATTTCATTCCTCTGGTGCCTCGATTTCCTCCATTCTTGTTGATCTAACGACAGCGATTAACTCCTCGACCTGGCAGGTGTTTCATGATATGTTTAATTGGTTCAGCTGTAATGTAACATAATGAGCTAGTATGTTCCAAAACCTCCTAAATCAATCAATCAAAAAAACATCTGGGAACATGATTTACCCATTTTTGTTAACTTGAGGGTCTAAATTAGACCAATTTGGATGTGAGGGAGCTATGTATCTATCGAAGCATTTTTACCTTTCTCTTCCAGGACACTTGGCGCAAGGCACACATAACAAGATTCACTAATACGAGAGCTCCTAAGTGGTGCCGGCCCAAAATGCGCTGGTTGGCTAGGCGGTCAACCGTTCGTTCGTTGTGCTGGCTGGCTCCCTTGTTCGTCCGCTTGGTCCACGGCTAACTGGTCAAGCATTGATCATTGATCGGTTGATTGTTGACTTTTGCAAAAAAAATCATAGGTCTGGAATTTTTTGCAAAAAATTGGAAAAAAATCATAACTATGAAAAAAGTCACGAGTTAGAAAAAACTTTGCGAATTTAGGAAAATTTCATGGAATTGAAAAAGATCACGAATTTGGGAAAAAAATCATGGATTCAAAATTTCAAAGATTTGGAAAATCTTCATAGTTTTGATAAAGTTCACTATTTTGAAGAAGTTAATGAATTTGAAAAATGGTCATGAATTTGAATTGTTTTTCATGAACTTTAGAAAAGTTCACAAATTTGAGAAATTTCACATGTTTGAATTCTTTTCATGAAATTGATAAGAATTTCATATATTTTTTTCACAAATCTGAAAAGGTTCAAGATTTTAAAAGTATCCATGATTTAAAAAAATGTACCTACGCGCGTGTCTGACAAGGCCATGTATCTACCACTAAGCCCACAAGCCATGTCTGACAAGCCTACGCGCGTGTCAAAACTCAGATATTTTTTGTTGTTGGAAACTCCAAATAATAGTTACTCGTCCAACGGACTATCTTTGCGATGATCTTGACAAGAAAGAAGAATAAGAATGGTGTATACCGTGAAAGAAAATTGTTACTCCCCCTATTCCTAAATGTTAGACGTTTTGGCAGTTGAATAGTTACATTTGAAAACAGAGGTACTCGTGCTAGTATTTGATTTGATCCACGAGAAAAGCGTTTACGGGCGGGTGTCGCGTCTGTCATCTGTCATGGTTGCAATCGGCCTACCGACGTGTAAACCCGTAACCACCTGAGTTGAGTTTGGCCGCTCACTGTAGCAGTATGATTTTGGCCTGCGTTGAGCGAATACTCTGACCCCCACCGCCCCACGGACTGTCGACGCCAACGCAGCGCTCCATCGCCGGCCGTACGTACTACCAGTTGGGTGCGTGGTCACGTCGCGGTCCCGCATTCCCGCGCGAGCGACGCCACACCACGCACGCACCCACACCCACACGTGCCGGCTGGGTTCGGCCGCTGCCCCGCTGGCGCCGGGCGACCCGTCAAGGAAGAACGTGGCGCGCGCGTCCCGAGCCGCAGACCATACGATACCACGACGGCGACGCAACCCAGCGCCGTCGACGGATGTGCGCTTGTTGTCGTCCGAGCAGGACGGCTGCTGCGGACGGAGCAGAGCCAAAGCTACGGCGGACGCTCGTGCCGTCTCCGTTTTGTCCTTGCCAGGCTACGTACTATACGTACTGCTACTACTACCTGGAGAGCAGTAATTGACCGTCCGTTGTTGTGTCCGAGGCTCCCCGAGTTCGAGGAGACGTCGCGTTACGGAAGCGGCCCTGCAAAAATGTTTCAGCGGAGCTATGCGCCTAGTTTTAGCATACTCATGGACAGAAACCGGAAGAGCTCCTGGCTTGCCAATGCTGACCGTCGAGCAATTAGACGGGCCACAAACGTGAAGAATGAGGTCCTGTAGTATCGGGAAGGCACGTTATTGCTACAGAGACCACCCATTAACCGGCTTGAGGAGGGAGACACGACAAGCACAAAGGGGCTCTCTGGATAATTTTCCATAGCAAAGCAGGGTAGAGGGCTCTTATAGATAAAACAAAACTAAAAAGCTTCGTGATGTGGATGGTGCTAGGAAGGAGGCGAGTCTACCGACACGCAGAGAACGTCAACATCTTTCTTCGAGGAGTTGTACAGCCGAGACCCGAACATCTCCCCGGCAGAACTAACTGGGATAGACTCCCTCCGTCCTATAATATAAGACGTTTGGTCTTGGTCTTATATTATAGGACGGAGGGAGTAAGAGCAACTCCAATGAGAAGACCCATTTTGTTTGTTTGGATTATCCGGACAGAAAACTCTTGGCCCAATGGGGCGACCTAAACGAATGTCCGTGTCCGCCTGCTATCCATCTCCCGACCCAAACCTGACCCAAATCTGGAAAAAATGGGTACGAAGTGGACGGAAGCGGACGCTCTCGTCCATCGCTGTCGCCCGCTCGTGTCAGCCCCTGGTCCCATATGTCAGCGACTGCAACGCCCGCAGCAAGGCCATCGGTGCTGGTCGCCACCGCGCGCTCGGGCGCTCCTCCGCACCGCAGCAAGGCCACCGGCGCAGGTCGCCGACGCGCCGCAGCAAGGCCATCGGCACAGGTCGCCGACGCGCGCTCGACCGCTCCTCCGCGCCGCAGCGAGGCCATCGGCGCAGGTCGTCGACGCGCGCTCGGCCGTTCCTCCGCGCCGCCGCGAGGCCACCGAAGCAGGTCGCCACTGCGCGCTCGGCCGCTCCTCCACGCCCCTGCAGCAGAGGCGCGAGCAGAGAAAAATCTCGCGGGGGAGGGGGTCCGCGAGGAGGAGAGGAGGGGCGGCGCGAGGGAGAGAGAAGGGGCGGCGTGATGGAGATAGGACAGGCGCCACGACGAGAAAAGGACGGGTGGCGCGAGGGAGGGAGGAGGGGGCGGACGGCGTGGAGAGTTTGGGTCTGTTTTTGTGCCGCGCGTTGGATATAAGGCTTGTCCGCTCCATGTCCGTTAGGCGGACAGGTGATCCAAACAGACACGAAACAGATAAAATCGATGTTCATTTGGGTCCTTGCATTGGAGTTGCTCTAACAACGTGCGTGCAGTAGAAACTACCCGGGCCATTCATTTACCTATGATGAAAGCAAGTGCCAAATCCAGACGGTCGCAGCGGACGGCTGTTCACTTCCGGATCAAGACACTACACACAGGACCGGACAGGACAGGACAGCTTTCTAACACCAACATTTAGCAGGAAAAAAGAAAAGGCATTGCACAAGCGTACACAACCCCCCGGTTTTGTCCGGGAACGAACGAGACACTGCAGAAATAGAAGGCCGCGCGCGAGCGCGACGGCGACCGGTGCGGTCACACATTGTGGCTTCCGGTCGCGTTCATGCATGTCCATGATTTGGTTGCGCATGTGGTTAACACCAACTCGACCATAACTTCAACGGGGCCCGCGGCCACGAGAGCTAGCTTGAGGTAGACCGGCGATGTGTACGTACGTACGTATATCTCCGGGGAATGACAGGCAGGGAAGCCGGCAATTCCGACCAGGCATCTCTAGCAGCTTAACCGAAGGAATTGGCACGGCTCCACGTGCTTGCTACTGATGTATGCTAGTATCTTGTTCGGTCAGTGAGTGAGAAACTCGTCCGATTTCCGTTTAGAGGTGAACCGATCGACCGCGCTGAGCGGGAGAGGAAGCAACTGCCACTCTCAGATGGTCAGTTCAGGTCAGGTGTGCATCGTCGTGCAATGGTCGGCAAAGGTCGATGGGTACGTACAGTCCTACTCGTACAGATGCACTGCACGTACATACCGTAGGTGGCACGTACGTGCGGTTCTCGGCACCTCAGGAACCACGAGGCATATATACATCTATTGTACTGCTCGTCGTCGTACTGTCGTGCAAGCTAGTACTATATATACGAGCCAAGGCGGTGAAAAAGGCTAGGTCTAGCCAGACTCGTGCGACTGGTCGTTAAAGATCGACCCCATCACCGATGGTCTCCATTCAAGACGTGCAGCAAGAGGCGACCCGGATTCCCCACGAGATATATGCGATCGCGATAACAAAGGAACAACGGGCGTGCACCTTCCGTTCCGATACTCACTCATCCGTTATCCATCGGTCGCTCCCGGTTCCCCGACGTGCGTTCCAAGCCAAATTGCATGGCGCGACCGCCGAGCTCACCTCGGCGTAGCTAGCCTAGGGGAGCGCCGTCTGAAAAAAGAAGAAAAATATCCAGCAAAGATCGATCGTGTATGGTGTGGGACCAGCCAGAGCGACGGACGGGCCAGTCGGACCTGTAGTCTGCACGTACGTTTCACTCCGGGGCCGTACGGGAACGGACGGGCGAACTAGGGAACGGGCGACACGAGGCGGCGGCCCCGGCGTACCGCGTACGTACGGCGGGGCTGAGCCGGACCGAACCCTCGCCGTCACGTCGCCCCGCGCGCAGCTGGCCCGGGCCGGGCCGCGGTGGACCTCTGCTTTTTTGTGCGGTGAGAGCTGCGGCGTAGCACGTCCTAGCATGTCCCCGATTGGATTTCCGGGCGGCGGCAGGCCTCAGGTTTCACGTCCGCCACATGTCGGGAATCATTCGGCTTGATTCCGACGGCTGAATGAATGCACCGTCACTCGCGTTGATCGTACGCTTTGCTTCCGTGCGTAAACGCCCGTGGGCTCGGCAAGGCGGGTCCGTCCGTTTCATGCTGTGATGAGATTCGTGCAGGATTGTAAAAGTAAATAAATTTTGGACTCTATAAGAACAAACAGTAAAAAAAATTGCGGGGACAGTATATTTTTTTAACTAGAACGAATATATTTTTTTCTAATTTTTTTTGGACTCTATAACTAGAATGAATATGTTGATACATCTTGGCGAATTTTTATTTATGTTTGTCTGAAAAGCAAGTGTACAATCAACTTCGAATTCCCCCTCAAAAAAAAACTTTGAATTAGTTAATTCCTGATCAGCGAGGCAATTTTTTTGCGGGGTACTAGATAAACACATTTTTCATAACATGGTGACCATTTTTGTACGTTTATACCAACGGACTTATAAAACCAATAAAAATAATGCACTAGTGCATGATGACCGAGCTATACTAGTAATAAGTCCCCTCTAAAATAGATAAATGGACCCAAAACGAAAAATAATACTAATACTACACTAATAAGGGCACCCCCAATGCATTATATATTGATCTAGCCATATCTTATGCATTAAATGTGTATTGAGATATAACTCCTCCTATGGACCGTATCTTGTTGTTTTTGTATTTCTAAAATATCTCTCATTTAATATGACTTGAGAGAGACAAAGTACGAGCTGTTATAGTTTTAGTGCTAAGAGCTATATCTAGGTTAAGATATGGAACTCTCTCTTTTCTCCTTAATCAGGGTGACACATCAGAGTTTACTTAGGTGTCACAATCAAGATATAGTCTTAATCAGGATGCATTTGTTTAAGCCGGTCCTTACTTTGTGCTTATTGGTCAATATTTAATGTTTTCCTTGTGGCATAAGGCATGAATCTTTTCCCAGCTGGAGCATTAATTTTTATGATCTCAGTTGATGTGGAGTATGCAACGAGATTGCCCTTATGAACATCAATTAATCGGTCCATATTAACGTTTGGTTTCATGATAGACACTCCTACCGCTACCGGACATCGCCGAGCACGATATGGTAACGCTATCCGTTTGGCCTTCTCGTGCCGCCAAAAAATAAATTAATAGTGCTAGCACAACATCCCAAAGCCAGAAAGAAGCCAGTGGCTCCATGCGAGCCTCAAAGTCCCGTCCCGTGAGCAGGTGAGTGTCCCATGTCCTACTCTACCCCAACGGCAATCGGAGCAACACTTTGAGGGGCACAGCCGGCCGCCGGACATGGGCACGGCGGAGGCGAACGACCTCCAGTTAGATTAAGTTTCACGTTGCATGTAATTGTATGGATTTGATGTTTCTAAATTGATGTATCCGGTAGTGGAAATGATTTTGACGCGTGACTAGTCATTGTTCACGGACGCGCTCGGGCGCGCCCACAGGCGATTGAGGGGTTAGATTTGTTGTATCTGGCTGCAAATGCTCTAAGGGCACCCCAATTTACGGGAGAAAAAAATGAGTTGTCATTGTTTTAGTGCTAAGAGCTATATCTAGATTAAGATATGATAACTCTATCTTTTTCTCATTAACTAGGTTGTCACATTAGATTTTACTTAGAGCAAGTACAACAAGATGACATAGACGGGCTATAAGGATTTAGATATTATATTTTTGCTTAGTTGGAGGAGAGAGAATATGAGAGAAAAAGAAAACGAGTTGAAGAATAAGAGCCGCAAGACACTTTGTTAGTTGTAGAATAAGTTTGTGTATTTCTTTGACCAACTTCAGGATAATGTTTTCCTCAATTCATTCCATACGCTCGGAACAAAAATAAGAGCCGCAAGACACTTTGTTAGTTGTAGAATAAGTTTGTAATATTTTTTTTAGGTATGGAATTTGCAAATTTCTCTAACTTTGATAATGACCTATGCGAACCTTTTTTCTAGATTATTTCAAAATTGCACAAAGTGATATTAATGAGATATTTCTCGATAATTTACTAATTGTTATTTCTAAGTCAATGTACAACGTGGAAAATAATTCTATATAAAAAAATTAAATTCATTATTTTTTTCGAATGTAACACCCTCGGTCCTGCGAACATTCATGCCCGATAACTCTGAAATATTTAAATTCATCTCAACTTTATAATGTTAATTAATAAACTTGCAGTCAGAAGAAACATGCCATTTTATTGAATGGTAATGAACTTTGTATCATTTCATTCTTCAATCAATTCCATGTGTCTTCAATGATTATTCGAATTTGGACAAACCGGTTAATGTTCATGCTCAAGAACTCTGGAAAGTCCTGTTATGTCCCGATTCTTTCGTTTTGGCAAGTTGTGTTTTTTAGTAGGGCAACATAAACCTTTTTTTTTCTTCCGTTGCAACACACGGGCATATTTGCTAATGTTAATATTATAAATTAACATTATAAAATTGAGATGAATTTATACGGGAGTACTTGTATAAAGCATGATGATCCTATGGCCAGCTGGAGCACTAATTTTGTGATCTCAGTTGATGTGGAGCATGCAACGGGATTTGCCCTTACGAACATCAATGAATCGGTGCATAATAATGTTTTCATGATAGATAGGCACCTCCTGCCGCTACCGGACAGCGCCGAACACGATGTTGATATGGCAACGCCATCCAGCCCTCTCGTGCCGCCAAAAATAAATTAATAGCGCAATGTCCCAAAGCCAGAAAGGAGCCAATGTCTCCATGCGAGCGCCGAAGTCAAACCCCAAACAAACATCCGCGCTTCCGTCGCTCGCCGCAACAACGGTCCGGACCCGGAGCCGAAGGACACAGACGGTGCACGCACGCGCGGGTGGGTTGGGTCCTGGGTGGACGCGGGTGACGTCGGGGGCCGTAGCTGCCGTGCCGCGCGCGCGCGCGCAGCCCGTCCCTCCTCTCCTCCGATCGATCCCGCCCGACCCCTCTCCCTCCCTCCCCCTCCCTCGCTCGCCTATAACTACCGCCCGCGCCCCCCGGCCGCTCCCACTCACTCGTCCTCCCGCTCGATCCCCACACTCCTCGCCCGCTCGCTCGCTCGACACCGGCCGGGGCTGACAGCGAGATCGCCGCCGCAAACGGCCACCGGTTCTAGGTTCCCTGACTGATCCTTGCTGATCTCGCCGGCTCGGTTCCTGCCAGGTAATGGCCTCGTCTCCCTGATATTTTTCTCGCCATTTCTAGGCCACAGCACGCACGGCCCAGGTTCCACATCACAGAAAGACGATGATAGCATCGACGATCCTAGATCAGCACCAAGATATCTTTGTTCGGCCAGAGAGAAGGCCGGAATGGACTCTCTGCTATTCTTCCTAGGCGCCAGCCAGCCAGCCAGCCTGCCCCTGCCACCGCATCACAACCACCGCCCGCCCGTCGCTACCAGCGGTATAGAACATGACGGACACATAGTTTTCCTGCCATTACCCGACGATCGCGAGATGCTGATAGGACACTACTAGCCTACTCTGCGCTGCGGAAAAGGCCTGAATCTGATCGTCCATCGCGCTCTTCTTCTTGTCGCAGCGCCCTTCACTCTGGACTTCTCCCCGGCGGTGCCGCGCGGCGCGATCACCGGCGTGCCGGCGTGGGTGGATGCGGGCGCCCTTCCTGCCCCGGCGCTCCTCCTCTTCAAGGGATCTCCGATAGACAACGGCTGATTGAGCACCTGCACCTTCATCAGAAACAAGTAATTCAAGAAGAATTGGGGCGTGAAGAGTCTTGATCCGAGATGGCCAAGATCGGCTGCTTCTGTGCTCTGCTCGGTGGCAAGGGCAAGAAATTCAAGGTCAGTGCTTGATCTCCTCTGCTTTTCATTAATTATCAATGATTAATTAACCAGTTTGTGTGTGCGTCAGCGCGTGCACTACTGTACACAGGCTCTTTAGTCTTTACCAAGTCTGTTAATTAACTTGTAGTACTTCGTCACGTGTTTGCACTGTGTTGACCTCTGTAGATTTCAACTAGTATATTTAATTGGTTTTGGTATGGTCAATCCATGGCGTGTTCGCAGGACGTGAAGAAGGTTCCGCACGCCAAAAGGGCCAACGGAAGCGACTGGCAGAAGGTGAAGCCGGTGGAGTCCATGGACGGCACGGTCGCCGCCTCCGTCGACAACAGCGCCCCTGCACCAGCATGCCGCGACACAAAAGTTGTCGCAGTGACAGCCGCCGAGCTGCCATGCCAAGGCCGTGACGACGACAAGGCCTCCCCAGCGAGGGACGTCGGCCTCGTCGGAGGCGCAGCCACGGACTCGTCCGGCTACAACAGCGACAAGGATGCTGCCGGCACCGGCACACCGGACGTCGTGAGCGAGCTGCCGTTGCCGGCGACTCCAGCGAGGCTGGAGCGCTCGTGCTCCAACATCGAGACGGCGAGGCCTGGCTGGAAGGCGTTCGACCTGCTGCTGCCGCCGGCCAAGTCGCGCTCCCACGGCGACCTCGCGACCTTGCCCGCCGGCGCCGGTAGCTTGTTCGCCAGCCCCAACGGCGGGCCGGGCGGCTCCAGCCCGGCGCCGTCCGTGAGGTCGACGTGCAGCGCGGACCGCGTGATGCTCAAGAGGAGGTCGTCCAGCCAGGTGCTCCCGTCCCGGAGCCGGAAGCTGTGGTGGCGGCTGTTCATGTGGAGCCACCGGAACCTGCACCGGCCGGGCGCCGCCACATCGAGCACCTTGCCACCCGCGGACACACACCACCAAATGTTCCACTCCCATCGCCAGCAGCACGACGGGTACACGTCCGACACCTTCGGCACCGCGGCGGACGGCAACTGCAAGAACAAGGAGATCGCCGCGGTGGAGGAAGAGCCGACGTGCCCGAACCAGTGGGTGGCGTTCTCGGCGGAGGTCTCGTCGTCGCTGGACCGCGTCAGCGCGTGGGTGAGCAGCCTCGGGGACAGCTCGCTGCTGATCCACGCCGAGGAGCAGGAGGAGGAGGACGACGAGGAAGAGGAGTGGAACGGCATCACCGAGACCGAGATCGGCGAGCCGTCGGGTACGACGACGAAGGGCCACGCGCAGGCGCAGACGCGGCAGAAGCGGCGCAGCAGGGCGGCGGAGGAGGCGGTGCAGCAGGCGAGCAGCATCGTGCAGACGCTCAACGCCTTCTCCTCGGTGGCGCACATCTCCGGCATGGGGCTCAAGGCCGTGCCCATGATCTCGGCCTTCTCCAGCCTCCGGGCGGTGAACCTCTCCGGCAACTTCATCGGTAAGCACACCCGATGATCCACCGGCAGTGGTAACAGAGGTGCAAGTGACTGACCTGACATTCGTCGGTTTGCTTTGGCATGCAGCTCACATCTCGGCCGGGTCGCTGCCCAAGGGGCTGCACTCGCTGGACCTGTCCCGGAACAGCATCGCCAGCATCGAGGGCCTCCGGGAGCTGACGCGGCTGCGCGTGCTCAGCCTCAGCTACAACCGGATCGCGCGCATCGGCCACGGTAACCATTTCCGTTCCCTTCTCTTGGCAACGGACCATGAACCAATCCACCATGGATCGCGCCCATTATTTTGCATGCCCTTCCTTCCTTCATTCCAGTACTACGTGTACGTGCTCTGGTGAAAGCCAGCTGGGCTTGGGGCTATACCTTGTACATTGTTGATTGTTCAGTGTCGCCGTGTCCACAGGGACCGCCCGCCCGGTAGCATTACGAGCGAGCTGCCAGATCTTGGCCCAGCCTAGCTCTGGGGAAGGGGAAGGGTGGTCCGAACGAGCGAGCGACAGGCTACTCGTACACACAAATTGATGAGCGTACAGGGGGCAGTGGTCGTGTCATCGGCCGGTACCAGTACGCCGCGCTGGAAAGAACCTCCCTGGTTACGCCCGACCGACATAGACATCTCGCATTCTGCTTTTTTCCTTCTGATGCTGCTCTGACGATCCTCGTCACACACTCACACAGTACCTGGTACTAGAGTAGTAGCAGCAGCAGCAGCTTTGCTCATCCCAGATGTAGATGTATGTGACACATCGTGATCCACTCGAACGTCGTCCTTTGTTGTGCAGAATTATGATCCTGCCAGAATTTCACCAAACATCTTTGAGCTTTCAAAGACTGACCAATAACCCTATCCTGTTGAAAACATTCCAGGCCTGTCGAGCTGCACGGCGCTGAGGGAGCTGTACCTGGCGGGGAACAAGATCAGCGACGTGGAGGGGCTGCACCGGCTGCTCAAGCTGGCGGTGCTGGACCTGAGCTTCAACAGGGTCACCACCGCCAGGGGGCTCGGCCAGCTCGTCGCCAACTACAACTCGCTCCGGGCGCTCAACCTGCTGGGCAACCCCGTGCAGGCCAACGTCGGCGACGACGCGCTCCGCAAGGCCGTCTCCGGCCTCCTGCCGCTGCTCGCCTACCTCAACAAGCAGGCCCTCAGGCCGCAGCGCGCGCGCGAGGCCGCCAAGGACAGCGTCGCCAAGGCCGCGCTCGGGAACAACCTCTGGAGCTCGCGGCGGCGCGCGGGCTCCACGGCGCGCCGCCTCGGCCACAGCCCCGGCTCGTCGTCGGCCAGGAGGGAGGGGAGCGGCGGCCGGAGCAGGTCCCTGAGCGGGGTTCAGGCACGGAGGTGAGACGATCGGGCAAGGAGCAGCTTCAGATGCTACAAGATAGATGGCCTTGTCACGTTCATCACCCTGGACTTGGAGGGCGTTGAGTTGAGACTCGAGTCAAGATAGACTCTGCAAACGTTGTGAGACCGGGAAGGTGTACTGGGAAAACAAGTGTAGTTGTATTCCTGATGAGCCCAAAATGATTCAGGAAAGAGGAAATGGCATGCGGATGCAGTCAGGATTCATGTAAGTCGCGAGATCGACCTAGTTTGTAAAGTTAAGTAAAACGTTTGTAGATTGTTTTTTTAGGTCTAAGCATTGTTGTTTGAAAATGTGGTCATTGGCTCCTAGCTACTTCCATTTCTCCATTGCCGTTGAGGAGCTCAATTTTACTCCCTCTGCAAAGAAATATATAAGAGCATTTAGATCACTACTTTGTAGTAGCATTTGAAGTTGGCGCTAGAGCTCGAGTGTCCAAGAAGGTTAGTTGTTCTTGTCCGTCAAAGCGCTGTGTACTGGTTTTCTGTTTTTCCTAATGCAGACTTTGCTGTACAAAATCTAATTGTGGAGACCGTGGGTAATCCTTTTTTTTTAAAGGGTAGAAAATCTAATGAGAAAAGGAAAATATCAGACACTTGAAAATAATGAAGGGAGACTTGGCAAAAAGAAGCAAAAATAATATCCGACCTACCGGATTCGAACCAGTGACCTAAGGATTTATCTGCAACGACTACAGTCCTCCGCTCTACCAACTGAGCTAAGGTCGGTTTGTGTTTCCATTTGGATCAGAAACGGATAAATCTAAGGCATAAAGGACAAAGACAGGAATACCAAAGACCGTATGTGCATCAGGGTGAATGATCGTGCACGCTATACGGGCACTGAACGGATGCACCACAAGTAAACTTGTTATCCTTGGGTCAATGTTCGTCTGTCTTTGCATGCAAGTCAATCATACTTTTTTTTTCCTGCAAGGGAAGTCATTCATAACATATTTGAGAAAATAAATAAATTATATGTACTAACATTTTACTGTTGGCACTCCTTTTTTTTGCAACTCTGTTGGCACTCCTCTAAACTGCCCAGTATTGTGCTTAGTTGCATGATGGTACGTTTAAAATCTCTCTTTCATTTTGAAGTTCAACCACATTTTATCAATACATTGATTGCGCGGATTTAGCCGGTCGATGAGCGGAGGCAGGGCAAATAAGCAGTGTGTGCCATTAGACGAAGGGAGCGGGTTCGCCTTTGACTGAGCTCGTGAGATCCCCCCTCTGTGATGGTGAAAGGTGATATACTCCACTCTCCTAGGACAACGGCAAGTGCGCGTATATGATGGTGGCGTCCTGCTCTGCCAAAAGGTGCTTCATTTTGGTCCTCATAGATGCCGAGGGGATCATTGTCTACGTGCGACATGTACGGGCCGGTGTTTGAGATCCCGTGGGAGAGCAAATTTTGCCGTCTCATATATATGCATCCCTAGCAAAAGCCAGGGCCGTCCAGGGGCTTGTGCGGGCTGTGCAACTGCATAGGGTCCCCAAATTTCAAGGGCCCCCGATTTTGGGCCAGCATCTAGTAGTATATTCTTTGTTTTGGGCTCTGTTTTCACAGCAAGAACAGAATTAGGCCTATGCACTCTGGACTCCCGAAATGAGGCTTTCTCTTAGTGCCGATCCACACACCCTGCCGGTCGATCGATAAATCTATCTCGAGCTCTGCTAAAAAAACAAGCAACTATCCATCTAGCTCCGCGCGATCTGCTCGGGTAAGGAAAAGGCCCTCACGGAGATGAACTGACTCCAGTATGGCGCCGTCCGGAGGGTAGCGACGTTGCCGGAGAAACGACGCACAGCCCTACCGGCATGGATAATTCTTTCCACCACTCTGTTGGCCGCCGGTGGCCGAGAAAAGGTGAGGGCATCACCGATCTATCCACAAGGTGCGCTCAAACTAAATCCCTAATTAATTTAGACTATTTTGTCCTCACGGAGATGAACCGATTGAGGTGCTCAAACTGAATAACCAATCTGAATAATTATATGAGACGGTTCATAATCCAGTTTTTCTAGGGAATATATGGGTGTGCATATGCATCAATTCATTAATCCAGTTTTTCTAGAGAATATAAATAATAAGCTTGTTGATTAAGTTGTCACACACCAAGATTTCCAAGCTAGTTGCTCGTTCAAAATTCAGGGTTCAATCCCTTTTTTCATTTTGTTATCTTGGTAGACCTTTAACTTATGGAGTGTTTGAATTCGTTCATATTTCTTTTGTAAACAAATCATCTATTCTAAAAATTCTAGGGCCTCATTTCGGGTTCTGCACCAGGGCCCCGAATTCCTGGAGACGGCCCTGGCAAAAGCCGATGTCAGTAATTGGGAGATGGTGGCTATCCCGCTCTCTTAAGCTCATCATGCGCAGTGGTTGCATAGCCCATAGGTTTTGTGCCGATGGCGGACTGGGAGATGCATGATTTAGAGACTTTGGTGCAATCAAAGCGTGGATTAAACTTGCATAGACCGGAGTTGTGTTCGATGGATTCAGACGGTGTAAGAGATAGCGGCGACGAACCATGTGCCAAAATTGTCGTCAACCAACAGGCACCGGAACCTAATAAATCATATGGGTTGCTATTGAGAAGTGCTTCCCACTTCACCGATAATGGTCGATGTGCTCCTGCCAATAAGGGCTTCGCAATGATGCAGATCTCTGAGCTGGAGGTGACGTCTTCAATGGCATGGAGATTGCGCTATGGATTTGGACGTTTGTCTTAGCAATTTCATAGACCGAAACATGTCACCATGAAACAAGTTCACTTAAGGGCAAGTAGCAGTCAGTGGGAAGAGGTGTAAATCTCTCGATCATTCACTTATTTCCCATCCAACTCTAGACCAAGTACTCGTGGTTCCCCAGGTGGTGGCGGTAGCAACACACATGTGGCGGAGTGCACACCTTTAGTCTTGGGCTCAGTGTCTGTAAAGCATCACTTTACAAACAACATGTCCGTCAGAGTAGCAAAACAAAACATTATAGTGGGTTTGATAAATAAACAACACGATTAATTTTAAAAAATCAAATAAAATTTAACCATTACAATATTTTAAAACAATTATGTCCGTGAAGTTTCAATCATCATCAAGACTCTCTTCCATTTTGATCTCCTAATGTTCACCCCCTTGTGGTTTGAAGGGGTATTCCGTCTCTATCTTGGTGTATTCCGTCTTATGGTTGATTGGGCCTCTTTCACCCGCATAGAGGCTATCCAACTATTTCAAGACACAACACCCGACTACAAAAAAGACCGATAATTGGCCCACTCGACCAAATGCTATTAACTTACCGGTCCAAAGTTTTTTTCCAGTTGCCAACATTTTTTCACTTCTTACATTTCTAACAAGTAAATGTTACTTCAGGAAAATCTACCTTTCTCGTTTCGTACAACCATATATTTATCTAGAGTTATATCATTCTATCATCAGAATTGAAGAGTGTGGCAACGCACACATTGTGATCTACTTTCTATAGAGTAAATAGCATAAAACTATCACAATTCGGGTTAGAGTTCTAAATATTACTCCCTCCAAACTAAAACCACGACAATTTATTGTGGAATGGAGGGAGTATCACATTTTTTTACCGATGCTTACCACCCTGAGGGCACTACATTGCCAAAAACTACCACGGTGACCATTTGAGACGAAATTAATCACTATTATGACATGGTTGGTCCATTCGTCAGGGCTAATATGGCACACATGTGAACTCCGTCAGGTTGGACCATTAACTTGGCTGTTATGACCGATGGGCCCACATGCCAGTCCATAAAAGATATTTTAATATATAGTTTTTTATAAAAGAGAACTCCCTTTCCTGTTTCATTTAACAGAAATCACAGTGTTGCGATTACAAACTAAGAGAAAGCAAAGCAAGCCCAAAAGATATTTTAACAAAGTTACAAACACATCCATGGCATGTGCAAAGAGGACCCCAAATCTCAGATAAAAAAATACAATCAGGCCCGTCTCATCAAGCTCCGGCCGCACAAGATGGTCCGGATGGTGTTGTAGTTGTAGCTGCCGCAGGGCTGTTGACCGGGCTGCCATCGTGATCTACTTTCTATATGGGCAAGCCTCGACACACTCATAACCCAATCGACGGCTTCTTGTGGGGGTGATGGTGGTGGTGTCCATGGATGTGATAGTGGTGGCCGTGGGGATGGTGATGGTGGTCGCTGTCGTGCAATTGTCACGACAGATGTCCTTAGTGTCAGGACTTAGTCGCGAGACCAACACATCTATGTGGTAGCTTGAGAGGGGTTGAGCGGGACGAAAGACGCGATGTTTTACTCAGGTTCGGCCCCTCACGGTGGAGGTAAAAGCCTACATCCTGCTTCATTGATATTGATGATGATGATCACGGTTACAAGTGTGCTCTATCTCGAGAGCTATTGTCTAAACCTAACTTGTCCAACTTGTGGAACTTGTCAACCTTCTTCCCTTGGGGTGCCCTGCCCCTCCTTATATATGTTGAAGGGGTGGTTTACATGACTAGTCCTATTAGGACTAGGATTACTCTATTACAAGTGGAGTCCTAGTCTTGCCTCCTTTGTAAGGGAATATTCCTTGTGCTTTTCTCATAAACCGGCCCACCATTAAGCGTGAACCGGCCTTCTGGACCATGGGCCTCGTCATCCATCTGACCCGCCCGCCGGGTTACTAATGAACCGCCAAGACCGGGCGGGTAGCCCGTGAACCGCCAAGCTCCGGGCGGGTTACCAGTGAGTCATCCAGTCCGGCCGGTTTATACTTCCGGCCGGTTTATGCCACGGGGTATATCCCCGATATTAGCCCCCAGTTTAATTTGGATTTATCCATGTTAAACTGATCTGCAACATAAACTCAAGAGCAAATTTGACAGGTTATGCTCCGGGTTAAAAAATTTTGTAAACCGGTACCTGATCATTCTTAAGTCCTTGTTATTTCCTCCTCCTGGGAAATCTGGGTCAACAGACCAGCTTCATAATCAATTTGCCGACATTGGTTTGTCATCGAGAAATATTGTGAAGAATAACTCTTTTGACTCAGCTCCCAAAGCGCCGGTTCAAGAAATATGGGTCTTGAAATACTTATCTGATATTCAGCCGGTTTGAAGATGTAAAACTTGTCGGTTTAATATTACCAAAATGGCCGGTTTATAAATATTGATGGCACCGGGTCATAATTGTTGTCGACACCGGATCATGTAATTGATCTTCCTGATTTGCTCAAAACTGATAAAATGAAGATGTTCCTCCTTTATATGCATAATACCTGTAGCCCCCAAGTCTTAAGAGGAGAACATAGTGATAACTTAAGACTTGTTCCAATAAGTGTTTCAACCTTGAAGAAATCCGGTTTGTTCATCTCAATCATATAAACTGAATACTCCATATATGTAGCCCCCAAGTGCCGGGTTGTCATGCTTGCAGCAACCTGGGACTTGTAATTGCTTATAAAAACTTCAATCAGTATAACCCCCAAGGGCCGGGTTATTATGCAATAATGAGCAGAGACTTTGTAAATATAATCATGTAGATTTTAGCAGTGATGTGTAGCCCCCAAGGGTCGGCTTAGTAAGATAATACTGAATCGGGACTTGATATGTACTTCAATGAAAATAACATCTTATAATGTAGCTTCCATCGTAGGGCTTGAACCCACGTCCACAAGGTTAAGAGCTTTGTGCTTTACCAACTGATCAATGGATCCTTCAATATTATGGACGAAAACTTGTGTACCTTGAATTGTTGACAGGAGCAATAGGTAGCCCCCAAGGGCCGGCTCATTATAATATGATGAGTCGGGTCTTTAATAAGACTAGTAAAAATGACTTTGCATTAGCCCCCAAGTGTCATGGTGCATGCTTGCAGCGACATGAGACTTGCATGTAATCTCAATTTGAATAATGTAGCCCCCAACTGCCGGGTTGTAAGCCTACAGCGACTCGAGACTATTCCTTCCATTGTAGAATAAATCATATCCTTTGATAAAATAATAGCCATTGCGCTAAAGCGACTTTGAAAACTCAATAATATTGGTTATTAATAACCATAAATCCAGCCATGTTGGCTATTCAAGATAATATAATCCAATGATTTATAAGCGCATGATTCCAATGGCGCAATCCAAATATATATACTGGCGACTTATAGTCCAAAGCCAGGCCGGTTTAACAAACCTGTCTCTGCATACAACAAGTTTAAAGTGTCCTGATAGTTTACCGCCGGACGGGTCATAATGCCCAACATATAACCCGGGTTTATAACCAAGGCTACACTTAAGAATAATCAGGTACCAGGGCTACACTTAAGAATAATCAAATATGAAATATATCATACCTGTGACATTGAATCACATTGTTGGTTTTACCAACTTTTTGTAGTAAAGATGATAACCCCATTCTTGAGTACTGATAACTCCTTCCATATTGTGCCGGTTTATGATAAAACCATGCCGGGTTGTGATAAACACCGGTTTAACCATATATAGTACTGGCGACTCATAGTCAAACCAGACCGGGCTGATAGTCTCCGGATTATAACTTGATCGTGTACTGACAACTTGTAGTTGAAAGCCGAGCCGGGTTGATAAACACCGGTTTACTTCATAATAGGATGGTAACAGAAAATCAAACCGGGCAGATAGTCTCCGGATTAAGATTTGACTGTGTTCCGTCAATTTGTAATTGACAGTTTGAACCGGTTTAAAACTTTGTCGGTTTTAAAAAACGCAATAAAAAGAAAGAAATATCTTTCAAAGAAAAATGTGAAGCAAAGGCAATGACAAAACCGTTTGCAAAAAGAGGCTTATTTGAGCTGATCAGATGGCGTTACCATGGTCGGACACGACCAAGCTCTCGATAGGTGTAGCTATGGTTCAAGTTAGCCAGCCCCCAAATGAAACCGTGGCATTTATGCCGATCAAGTGGCATGGCAATGGTTCGGGTTCGACCAAGCCCCCAAGTGATTCTGTGGCCTTAGGCTGATCAAGAGGCATGACTGGTTCAGACGTGACCAAGTCCCCAAGTGATCTGGTGGCTCTCGCCTATCAAGAGGTATTGCATTGGTTCGGACACGACCAAGCCCCCAAGTGATATAACATGATGCTTTTGAAAAGCTAACTCAAGGGGTAAACCGGAGGCCGCTTTAGAACAACTCCGTGTAACCACACATGATGTAAAAGAACAGAGACCCCGCTTTATGAAGCAGAAGCCCCCATGTGATCAATAATATGTCAGGCCAGTAAGGCGGGATACCCATGTTTGAACCGCGCATCATGGCAGTAGGTTCTCTTTGGAAACTTTTAACTTTTTGCAAGAGACAAGTTCTTCTTGAACCGGGATTTTGAACCGGATATTGAGAGTTTCAAAGCTTTGTGGGAGACAACTTTCCCTTGAAACAAATTTTAAACCGGAATCTTCATTTTCAGCCGGAAATTTTCTGACGGCCTTTAAACTCGAACTTGTGAGAAGTTAATTCCTTTTTGAACCGGACATTGTTAAACCGGATTTGAGCGCTTCAGAGCTTTGTGGGAGAACAAATTTCCCTTGAACCGGACTGTAAACCGGATATTTGAGAGCTTCAGTCAGACTGACTTCCCTTGAGCCGGATTTTAAACCGGAATCCTTTCTGATGACCTGAAACTTCTTCATCGAGCCGGGATTTTATAACTGTCATATACTTTCTAAGCCGGAAATTTTCTGATGGCCTTTAAACTTTCATCAATATAACAGTAGCCTCCGGGACCGGGTTATCCTTCCCTCCATCGTCCTGGGATTCTTAAATTTGCTGAAACTGGCAATATTCGCTGAGTCATGTCATCATAGCCCCCAAGTCTCAAGGTGACTTGAGGAGTTGGCTTGAGATTCTCCATATTTGACCGTGATATAAACCGGCATAACATGTATATCATTGGCGTTGATAGCACGATGTGAATCCATAGAAGGTTGAGGTGACTGCGGCGGGTTGTAACTGATCCCATATGAGCCGTATCAACAACTCGGCCAATGGTTCCTTCCAACTGGTGATTTGAAGTTAACCAAACTGTAATGGCGGCGATTTGTGCGCCTGCCCATTGAACCACCCAGTGCAGACGGCGGTTGATAGTATATGATGATTTGCCTCCATTTTGTTGAAAGAAAAAACCGGGCTACCCAAGCTGTGACTTGCTCATACTCAATAAAAAGCTCATGGAGACAGGTGCGGCCTGGTATGTTGATGTAGACCAGGCCGCGAGAGACGGACGACAAGGACGACCGGAACATCAGAGGTAGCTTGGACAGATGAGTCGGCCGCGGCATTGTAAGCTGGTGCGGACGAGGAAGATCGGCACCGGTGTCGTAAACCGGCTTGGACGGGCGAGTTAATCGCGGGCGTGGTCCCGTCAAGCTGATGTAAACTGGGCGAACAGGGACGGCGACCTTCTCACGTTCATTCACCGGGTGGTATGACACGAATGAAACGCCGGTGCAGAATGTCGCTAGCGCGTGCTCCGTGCCCGTAATATAACGCCCCATTTGTAATGAACAATTGTCCCGCGTTAACAAAATATACGGTCGAAAGTAATCGTTCCCTTTATAAAAACAATATATGTTAACAAAATAACTTAGATAAACATCACCTGACTTGTCCAGACGATGGATAATCCATATATATAGCGCCCCTGAATATTCCATGGCAGTTTCACGGTGCTTTAACCACTCTCTCGAAGAGATCTTAAACCGGGGCGACTTTTATTTCAGGAGATCTTAAACCGGGGCGGCAGCGGTGGGTTACGACAGCAGGTCAACAGAGGAGTCCGACCCCATGGAGAATCTGTTTCCGGGTCGTGGCCCTCCGTTTTTTCCTCATCCTTGCGCGCAGGAGTTGCCGCTGCCTGTGATTTGCTTTGTATATTTTGGTTGCCACAATCCATGCTTCCACTACGTGATACTTCTCCTTCAACCATGTGGAAATATATACGTTTTTAGTTCAGCTAGTCTGCCTTGGACCATTACTTCCCTTGCCTAGACTGCCAGCGGCTTGGAGTCAAATGCGGAGCAAGGCAAGTCACGGATCCTAGGTGGCTCTCCGAGTCGTAGCAGGTTGGACTCCTCTACGTCCAGGTCTCCCTCGAGGTCGGGGCCTTTTCCTTTTTTTTCTTTTGCAACGAACAGGAATCGGCCGGTGGCTGCACTAGAGGCCACATGGGGGTACCGCCGTGATTACCCTCGGGATCCAGAGTCCATCATATCGCGTCCATTATCTGGGTCTTCACGCCGCAGAGGAAAAATCAACTTCCAAACTTGATCCTGACTCGGATGATGGAGTCGTCAAATCCTGTCGGTGTTGGCGATTTTGAAGCTTTTCTCGGTTTGATCTCGTGCGTGCTTTCGATATGCGATAGCGGCGACGCCGTACTCGACGCACCCTAATTTCTTTTAAACCTTAAATCCCAGATCTTAAACCTGGACTGATCAACTTGAAGCTGATACAAATCCTTCTGAACCGGCTTTCTTCATCCGGAAAACTGCAAAACTTCTCGATCCTTGGGAGAGATCCCTTCAAGAACTCAACACCACCGTGCGCAGGCCCCACGGTGGGCGCCAATTGTCGTGGAATTGTCACGGCGGATGTTCTTAGTGTCAGGACTTAGTCGCGAGGCCAACGCATCTATGTGGTAGCTTGAGAGGGGTTGAGCGGGACGAGAGACGCGATGTTTTACCCAGGTTCGGCCCCTCACGGTGGAGGTAAAAGCCTACATCCTGCTTCATTGATATTGATGATGATGATCACGGTTACAAGTGTGCTCTATCTCGAGAGCTATTGTCTAAACCTAACTTGTCCAACTTGTGGAACTTGTCAACCTTCTCCCCTTGGGGTGCCCTGCCCCTCCTTATATATGTTGAAGGGGTGGTTTACATGACTAGTCCTATTAGGACTAGGATTACTCTATTACAAGTGGAGTCCTAGTCTTGCCTCCTTTGTAAGGGAATATTCCTTGTGCTTTTCTCATAAACCGGCCCACCATTAAGCGTGAACCGGCCTTCTGGGCCATGGGCCTCGTCATCCATCTGACCCGCCCGCCGGGTTACTAATGAATCGCCAAGACCGGGCGGGTAGCCCGTGAACCGCCAAGCTCCGGGCGGGTTACCAGTGAGTCATCCAGTCCGGCCGGTTTATACTTCCGGCCGGTTTATGCCAGGGGTATATCCCCGACATTAGTCGCCAGTTTAATTTGGATTTATCCATGTTAAACTGATCTGCAACATAAACTCAAGAGCAAATTTGACAGGTTATGCTCCGGGTTAAAAATTTTTGTAAACCAGTACCTGATCATTCTTAAGTCCTTGTTATTTCCTCCTTCTAGGAAATCTGGGTCAATAGACCAGCTTCATAATCAATTTGCTGACATTGGTTTGTCACCGAGAAATATTGTGAAGAATAACTCCTTTGACTCA
Source organism: Triticum dicoccoides (assembly GCF_002162155.2). Taxonomy (NCBI): domain Eukaryota; kingdom Viridiplantae; phylum Streptophyta; class Magnoliopsida; order Poales; family Poaceae; genus Triticum; species Triticum dicoccoides. The sequence continues at coordinate 649,052,545 of NC_041386.1, forward strand.
GCTCCCAAAGCGCCGGTTTAAGAAATATGGGTCTTGAAATACTTATCTGATATTCAGCCGGTTTGAAGATGTAAAACTTGCCGGTTTAATATTACCAAAATGGCCGGTTTATAAATATTGATGGCACCCGGTCATAATTGTTGTCGACACCGGGTCATGTAATTGATCTTCCTGATTTGCTCAAAACTGATAAAATGAAGATGTTCCTCCTTTATATGCATAATACCTGTAGCCCCCAAGTCTTAAGAGGAGAACATAGTGATAACTTAAGACTTGTTCCAATAAGTGTTTCAACCTTGAAGAAATCCGGTTTGTCCATCTCAATCATATTGTAGGATCGAAAGTATGTCTAGAGGGGGGGTGATTAGACTACTTGACCAAATAAAAACTTAACCTTTTCCCAATTTTAGTTCTTGGCAGATTTTAGCTATTGTAGGACAAGTCAAGCAATCATCACACAATTCAAGCAAGCATGCAAAGAGTATATTGGCAGCGGAAAGTAAAGCATGCAACTTGCAAGAATGTAAAGTGAAGGGTTTGGAGAATTCAAACGCAATTGGAGACACGGATGTTTTTCCCGTGGTTCGGATAGGTGGTGCTATCCTACATCCACGTTGATGGAGACTTCAACCCACAAAGGGTAACGGTTGCGCGAGTCCATGGAGGGCTCCACCCACAAAGGGTAACGGTTGCGCGACTCCACGAAGGGCTCCACCCACAAAGGGTCCACGAAGAAGCAACCACCCACAAAGGGTCCACGAAGAAGCAACCTTGTCTATCCCACCATGGCCATCGCCCACACAGGACTTGCCTCACTAGCGGTAGATCTTCACGAAGTAGGCGATCTCCTTGCCCTTACAAACTCCTTGGTTCAACTCCACAATCTTGTCGGAGGCTCCCAAGTGACACCTAGCCAATCTAGGAGACACCACTCTCCAAGAAGTAACAAATGGTGTGTAGGTAATGAACTCCTTGCTCTTGTGCTTCAAATGATAGTCTCCCCAACACTCAACTCTCTCTCATAGGATTTGGATTTTGTGGAAAGAAGATTTGAGTGGAAAGCAACTTGGGGAAGGCTAGAGATCAAGATTCATATGGTAGGAATGGAATATCTTGGTCTCAACACATGAGTAGGTGGTTCTCTCTCAGAACATATGAGTTGGAATTGTGTATGTGTTCTGATGGCTCTCTCCATGAATGAAGAGGAGGTGGAGGGGTATATATAGCCTCCACACAAAATCCAACTGTTACACACAGTTTTGCAATCTCGGTGGGACCAATTCGCTCTTTCGGTGAGACCGAAAAGTTACGAAAGGGAAACAGAGAGTTTGCAATCCCATCTCGATGAGACCGAGATCCCTATCGGTAGAACCGAATTGCTAGGGTTTGGCAGTGGCTTATGACAAGTGAAACTCGATGGCGCCGGATAGGAATAATCGGTAGGACCGAGTTTGGCTTAGGGTTTAGGTCATATGTGGATATGGGAAAGTAGTTGAGGGTTTTGGAGCATATCACTAAGCACATGAAGCAAGAGGCTCATTAAGCAACACCTCATCCCTCCTTGATAGTATTGGCTTTTCCTAAAGACTCAATGTGATCTTGGATCACTAAAATATAAAATGAAGAGTCTTGAGCTTTTGAGCTTGAGCCAATCCTTTGTCCTTAGCATTTTGAGGGTTCCACTTTCACATCCATGCCATGCCAATCATTGAGCTTTCCTGAAATAGTCATCTTGGAATAGAATTAGCTCAATGAGCTATATGTTGTTATGAATTACTAAAACCACCTAGGGATAGTTGCACTTTCAACCTCCCCCTTTTTGGTAATTGATGACAACATATAGATCAAAGCTTCGACAAATGATAATAAGCATGAAATATATCGTCGCTTTGAGAAGTATGTGATAAGTAAGAGCTCCCCCTAAATTTGTGCATATTTAAAATTTGCTTTGGACTGCAAATGCACAAAGAGTTAGAGTCATGGGTTACTCTTCCATGTCACATACATCTTGGTGGAGCGCTTAAAATGATAAGAATGAAATACATGCACTCATCACCAAGAAAAGTGAATGATCACATAAGATAGATAAGATAATAGCATTCACCAAGCATTAAGTGTAGCTTATGATCAAACACATGATCATCAATGTCTCACAAGCATAGTATCTCAAGCACTCAAAAGCAAACAAAGTTTGAAAAACCACCAAATAAAGCAAGAGAGAAAAAAAAGCAACACTCTCTCTCTCGAAGCCTATGATCTATACATTTTTCTCCCCCTTTGGCAACAAGTTACCAAAAAGTTCCTAGAAAATGCATAGTGCTAGATCGACACTCAGGCTTGATCTTCTGGTGGTGGTGGAGTCTGGATCACTCCAAGGACGAAGGCTTCTGTAGACGCTGAAGTAGACGCTGGAGCAGGTTGGGCTGGTGCTACGGCTGGAGCTGAGGCAGTTGCTCTTGTGTCAGGAACTGGCACTGCAGACGACCTCGGACCTCGTGGCACTCTGGCAAAGGCATCAGTGGTTGTCTTCCCTTTCCTCTCCTGCATATCATCTTGGAGCTGCTCCACTGCAGTCTGAATCTCTGTCACCTTGACATCCAAGTCATAGAACTTTTGTTCCATAATTCTCTCTAGGCTTGCCTGGTTCTGAGTTAGGGTGGCTAATCATTTCTCAATCTTCAGGGTGGATGCAATTAGGTAACCAAGCTGGTCTTGTTTGGTTTTCAAGAAGTACTCAGATGCCTCCTCTTGAGTTGGCATCTTGGCAACTTTCTCCTTCCTTGCCTTCTCCTTCTTTGCTTGTGCTTGTGCAGACGATGGTTCATTCTCAGTCATGACCACTTGATTATCCTCAAAATCTGGACGGATGGGCATGTGTTCCTTGTCCAATAAGTAGATGCCCGTGCCCATCTTGGAGTTGATTAATTCCTGAATTTGTGGGGCATATCCACAACTCCTCTTCTGATCTGCTGCAGTCCTCTTGATGGTCTCTACCATGAGGCTCATCACCTTGAACTTCTGTGGCACATCAAAGATATGAAGCAAATTGATTGCATGGCCTCTGATCATCTTGTGATCACCTGATTGGGCAAGAGAGTGTGCCTCAAAATCCAATTAATAGTTGGCAGCCCTGACAGAAGATAATGCACTGAGCCAAATTTGAAAGTTTCAAGTGCCTCGTTTGGAATTTCCTTGTACATGTTTGACATTGAGTTGTGGTCCATCTTCTTCTTGGCATAAATGTCCAAATCATCTGCTTGCTCCTCTGGGGCATTGATTAGCTGAGCCCATTCAGCAACTGTGGACTGGTACCTCGTACCCTCTGACATCCAAATTATCCTACCATCTGGATAAAAGTGTGCAGTGGAGTAGAATTGCATAATGAGCTCCTCGTTCCACTTTGTGAGCTTCTGCCCAACAAAGTTTGCAATTCCACAAGCACTAAAGCTGTCATACACTCCAGGGTAGTGTTCCTCATTTTCCTTCATGTACTCCCAATCAACCCATCTCATGTCACAGACTATTGGCTTTTTATCAAGCAGCACTGTCTCATAGAAGTCCTGCTGTTCCTTGGTGTGAAATATGTAATCCACAGCAGTCCTTCTCCTTGAAGCATACGGATCTGCTTCTCTCCACTTCCTCAGCCCTGAGTCTCTCCTGAGCTTCATATCCTCAGCCACAGGATGAGCATCGTTGTGGTCTGGGATCTTGGGCTTGAGTTTTCTGAGAACTTTCTCTTCATCATCTTCTTTTGCAGCTTCAGGCACTGGGGCCTTGTTCTTCTCAGCAGCTGGGATGCTCCTTGTATTTCTCTTTGGTGCTGTCTTAACCTTTGATGCAGCCTTGGGCTTAGATGTAGTAGCCCCTGATTTGATAGCATCACCCATTAGCTTGGGTGCCTTAGGTGCTGGTGCAGCAACCTCTTCTTCCTCTTCCTCTTCCATGATGGAAGCCTTTTCAAGCACTCTGGCTACGGTCTTCTTGACCCTTTCCTTCCTCTTCTTGCTTTCAGCAGCAACTGACTCTTTGGGTGCAGACTTTTTAGTTGAAGCTCTAGCCTTTGACATAGGCTGCCTGCCTGCTGGCCTTTTGATCTTTAAGCCTGGCTTTGTGCCCTGTGCTGGCTCAACTCTCTTTGATGTGGCCTCTTCCTCTGCCACATAATCTTCATCTTCAGAATCTGAAGTTTTCTTCTTCCTTTGTCTGGTGGCAGCTTTTGGTAAATTGCTAGGAGTACTTCTGCTGCCATCATCTGAAGAGCTGGAGGGACTAGTGCCCTCACTCATCTGCACTTGCTGCTCTGACAAGTTCTGGCTGTCACTCTGATCAGACATGTTGCAAACTCTGACTGCTGACCCTGTGAATAGTTTATAGATGAGGTAGAATAGATGAGCATCACAAAATGCATAGATTTTTGCAAAAGAATGATCCAAAAACTTAGTTTTAGTTTCCCACTAAAATCATCTCGGATCTACCGATTTTTAAACTCGGTGACACCAAAGCAATTTTGGCACCTGAACTAGTGAACTCGGTCAGACCGAGTCACAGTTCGGTGGCACCGAGACTGCTAGGGTTTCACAGAGTTCCAAAATCAGTCACACCGATAAGTAATTCTCGGTCAGACCGAGTCTCACTTGTGCAATGGCATAAGCCAAATCGGTGGGACCGAGTTTTTCAACTTAGTGGGTCCGAGATGGTTTCGGTGGAAACCTAACCCTAAATTTTTTGAATCAAACCTAATCTATGAGCGCATTGACTGGATAGGAGTGTTTCAATCGTGGCAAGAATCATGATGATCACAATGTGCTAAGAATCGGATTGGAGAATAGCACAAAGATCGAGTCCATACCCTAGTTCGGCGGAGACTCGCTACGGCGGCAACGGTGGGGTAGAATTCCCGTTGACGGCGACGGAGACCAGCGACTGAAGGCGGCTGGCGGCAAGGAGACGATCCGGATACCACGTTGGCAGAGCAGGCTATCGCGCGGGCGAAGGGGTTCGGAGAAATTTCCAAATTTTTGCCCGTGACTATATCTAGCCCGACCCTGTCGGTGTGACCGAGTGGAACAACTCGGTGGCACCGAGATTCATAACTGCAAGCAGTTACTGAAACTCGGTGTGACCGAAAGGTTCAAATCGGTTGTACCGAGATCGAAAACCTAGATCAACTTAATGATCTCGGTAGGACCGAAAGTGGGGTATCGGTCAGACCGAGAATCATAAAGAGGTTTTGGAAGTTTAAGTCTATGACGAATCGGGGACTCCGAGCGCTCCTCACACAGAGTGGATCGAATCTGACTTGATCAAATTTTGTGATGTAGCATGAATAGAGTTTGAGACGAGAAAAGCATAGATAGCTAGAGGAGGTTCTTAGGCATTCTTGTCCATCCACTTGGCAAAAGGAAATAAAACCGAACAATCAAAACAACAAGTGGATGTCCTCGAATGAGTAAAATATGCAACCAGCATGCTCACACAATAAGATGGCAAATGAAATATGTGACAAGGCATGCACAACCAATTCTAGCATCTACCAAGCAATTTGCGATGACAAGGTCATCTATATATGAGTATATTGACTTAGGAGTCAAGTGAGAACACTTGATCATAGGTCATACTCATCGTTTAAGCTCAAGTGGGGCTACCACTTTTACATAAAGCATTGTTGTGTTCACATCTTTAGAGTTGCTTTAGCTCAAGTCTTAGAGTAAAGCTCCCCCTAGATGTGATATCCCCCCTTAGAGGGATGAACTAACCTCGGGTTTTGTCGATGATGACTTCATGTAGATGTTGAAGATGTGGATGCTCAATGTTGATGTAGATCACTTGGAGCTATCCATTTGAGTGAATTGCACTTTCAATACCTACATGGGTTAGTCCCACAAGGAACAAATAAGGATATCCATAGACATAGAGTGATGCACACACAAGATGATGTCCATGAAAACTTTTAGGTTACCTTGTCCCTTGTCTTACCAACAAGAGGGTTTGTGACTCCTTGAACTAGTGCAAGATGTGGAAGTTGATTGCACTTGTTCTTGCCAAAATGATAAGAGTGAAGTATGTTGGCGGAGTCACCCTCAAGAACTCTCTAGTTCTTCTTCTTTTGGATCCACACCATCTTGATGGGAATCCTTGGAGTTGTAGTCGTACTTGATGAAGTGGAACTTGAAGTAGTCTTGGGAATCCACTTGACTAAGGTCTTAGGAGCTTCTTCAAATGCATCAATTTCCTCTTGAAGCTTGTCCTTGCCTTTTTGCTTGTAGTCTTGTGGTGGAAGATCATCTTGAGCTTGTGTCCCCTTGAAAGAAGTATCATACTTCTCTTGTTGAGGAACAAACTTTGTCTTGGGGTATTGATCTTCTTCCCACTCAACTCCATTGGCATTGAACTTTCGTTCAAAACCAACACCTTGATTCTTCCGGTGCATTCCTTGCTTGCGCACAATTTCCTCGAATTGCTTACTCCCGGCAAGGCTCTTGTACACTCCTTTCTCTATAATTCCCTTCAATAAGCTATTTTATTGCTCAAGTGTAACTTGGCTGAGAGAATCATTAGTGGAATCAAGAGAACTACTAGAAGCAACAATATTGGATTTAGCATGATCATTGTTACTGCTAGAGGAAGATCTTTCTTGTTCTTGTTACTAGACTTGACTTGAGGCATGTAAGTGGATAAGAGTAAACGCTTGGCAATGTAAGAAGAACTTTTCTTGCGTAGATCATCATTGATTGCTTTTAAGAACTCATGCTCTTGCTCAAGATTGAGCTTTTCAAAGCGTAATTTCTCATGAGCTCTTAAAAGTTCTCGATGATCTTTGAAGATAGTTTCATGAGCTAACTTAAGAGTGTTTAGTTCTTTAGTTAGAGCCTCAATCTTCTCCTTATCATTGTCATTCGTTTTATCTTGATTAGCATGATTAATTGAAGTTTCATCATAGTATTCATCACTAGAGTTGTCAACAAGCAAATCATCACCTAACAAGTCATCTTCATCACTATTGAAATCAACATACTCGGGTGTGTTACCTTAGGACCTTTGGCCATGAAGCATCTTCCAATTCCTTCATTTGGTGAGTCAAATATGTCATAGGAGTTGGTTGACACAAGTGCTAGACCGGCAACACCTTCATCTTGAGTATCTTCGGAGTCAGAATGATAACTTCTCTCGGAGTGGCTGTCGGAGTCGAAGCCGGATACCCATTCACCAACATGAGCTTGATGTCTTTGTTTTGTGTAGCTCCTTGATGATTTTTCCTTCCTTTCCGAATCCTTGCTTCTCCGTGAGTATCTTCGTTCATAACGATCATCTCTACTCCTTCTCTCTCTTGGTGGTGATTCTTTGCTTCTTCTTTTTGGAGAATCTTCTCTTCTCTTGTAGGGAGCCGTACACTCATTGGAATAGTGTCCGGGTCTTCCACAACTGTAGCAGTTTCGCTCTCGACTAGAAGATCTTTTGTCATTGTAGGACCTTGACTTGAAGCTTCTATCTTTGCTTCTACTCTTGTAGAACTTGTTGAAGTTCTTCACCATTAAGCTCAATTCTTCATTGAAGTTTTGTTTCTCACTTGATGATGTAGGGGCTTCACATGAGGCTTTGTAGGCACCACTTGATTTGTTGTGAAGTTCCTCTTTATCCTTAAGTGACATCTCATGAGCAACAATTCTTCCAATCACCTCCGTTGGCTTGAGATCTTTGTAATTGGGCATCATTTGGATCAATGTGCACACGGTGTCATATTTTCCATCCAAGGATCTTAGAATCTTCTTGATGATGAATCTATCGGTCATCTCTTCACTTCCTAAGCCGGCAATCTCATTTGTGATGAGAGCAAGCCTAGAGTACATTTCAGCGACACCTTCACCATCCTTCATTTTGAACTTGTCAAGTTGACTTTGAAGCACATCCAACTTGGATTCCTTGACGGAGTCGGTACCTTCATGCATATCAATCAAAGTGTCCCAAATTTCCTTTGCATTCTCAAGACGGCTGATTTTGTTGAATTCTTCGGGGCACAATCCGTTGAAGAGAATATCACAAGCTTGAGCATTGTATTGCAACATCTTCAACTCATCCGCGGTAGCTTCACGGTTTGGTTCTTTCCCATCAAAGAAGTCACCTTGCAAACCAACACACACAATAGCCCAAACGGCGGGGTTATGTCCAAGAATATGCATTTTCATTTTATGCTTTCAACTAGCAAAATTAGTACTATCCAAGTAAGGACCTCTACGGTGATAATTTCCCTCGCTAGACGCCATACTCTCCTAGGTTGTGAAACCAAGGCTATGACCACCAAAAGCTATGGAGATCAAAGCAAATGGAGACCAAAGCTCTGATACCACTTGTAGGATCGAAAGTATGTCTGGAGGGGGGGTGATTAGACTACTTGACCAAATAAAAACTTAACCTTTTCCCAATTTTAGTTCTTGGCAGATTTTAGCTATTGTAGGACAAGTCAAGCAATCATCACACAATTCAAGCAAGCATGCAAAGAGTATATTGGCAGCGGAAAGTAAAGCATGCAACTTGCAAGAATGTAAAGGGAAGGGTTTGGAGAATTCAAACGCAATTGGAGACACGGATGTTTTTCCCGTGGTTCGGATAGGTGGTGCTATCCTACATCCACGTTGATGGAGACTTCAACCCACAAAGGGTAATGGTTGCGCGAGTCCACGGAGGGCTCCACCCACAAAGGGTAACGGTTGCGCGAGTCCACGAAGGGCTCCACCCACAAAGGGTCCACGAAGAAGCAACCACCCACAATGGGTCCACGAAGAAGCAACCTTATCTATCCCACCATGGCCATCGCCCACACAGGACTTGCCTCACTAGCGGTAGATCTTCACGAAGTAGGCGATCTCCTTGCCCTTACAAACTCCTTGGTTCAACTCCACAATCTTGTCGGAGGCTCCCAAGTGACACCTAGCCAATCTAGGAGACACCACTCTCCAAGAAGTAACAAATGGTGTGTAGGTAATGAACTCCTTGCTCTTGTGCTTCAAATGATAGTCTCCCCAACACTCAACTCTCTCTCATAGGATTTGGATTTTGTGGAAAGAAGATTTGAGTGGAAAGCAACTTGGGGAAGGCTAGAGATCAAGATTCATATGGTAGGAATGGAATATCTTGGTCCCAACACATGAGTAGGTGGTTCTCTCTCAGAACATATGAGTTGGAATTGTGTATGTGTTCTGATGGCTCTCTCCATGAATGAAGAGGAGGTGGAGGGGTATATATAGCCTCCACACAAAATCCAACCGTTACACACAGTTTTCCAATCTCGGTGGGATCGATTCGCTCTTTCGGTGAGACCGAAAAGTTACGAAAGGGAAACAGAGAGTTTGCAATCCCATCTCAGTGAGACCGAGATCCCTATCGGTAGAACCAAATTGCTAGGGTTTGGCAGTGGCTTATGACAAGTGAAACTCGGTGGCGCCGGATAGGAATAATTGGTAGGACCGAGTTTGGCTTAGGGTTTAGGTCATATGTGGATATGGGAAAGTAGTTGAGGGTTTTGGAGCATATCACTAAGCACATGAAGCAAGAGGCTCATTAAGCAACACCTCATCCCTCCTTGACAGTATTGGCTTTTCCTAAAGACTCAACGTGATCTTGGATCACTAAAATATAAAATGAAGAGTCTTGAGCTTTTGAGCTTAAGCCAGTCCTTTGTCCTTAGCATTTTGAGGGTTCCACTTTCACATCCATGCCATGCCAATCATTGAGCTTTCCTGAAATAGTCATCTTGGAATAGCATTAGCTCAATGAGCTATATGTTGTTATGAATTACCAAAACCACCTAGGGATAGTTGCACTTTCACATATAAATTGAATACTCCATATATGTAGCCCCCAAGTGCCGGGTTGTCATGCTTGCAGCAACCTGGGACTTGTAATTGCTTATAAAAACTTCAATAAGTCTAACCCCCAAGGGCCGGATCATTATGCAATAATGAGCAGGGAGTTTGTAAATATAATCATGTAGATTTTAGCAGTGATGTGTAGCCCCCAAGGGCCGTCTTAGTAAGACAATACTGAACCGGGACTTGATATGTACTTCAATGAAAATAACATCTTATAATGTAGCTTCCATCGTAGGGCTTGAACCCACGTCCACAAGGTTAAGAGCTTTGTGCTTTACCAACTGATCAATGGATCCTTCAATATTATGGACAAAAACTTGTGTACCTTGAATTATTGACAGGAGCAATGGGTAGCCCCCAAGGGCCGGCTCATTATAATATGATGAGTCGGGTCTTTAATAAGACTAGTAAAAATGACTTTGCATTAGCCCCCAAGTTTCATGGTGCATGCTTGCAGCGACATGAGACTTGCATGTAATCTCAATTTGAATAATGTAGCCCTCAAGTGCTGGGTTGTAAGCCTGCAACGACTCGGGACTATTCCTTCCATTGTAGAATAAATCATATCCTTTGATAAAATAATAGCCATTGCGCTAAAGCGACTTTGAAAACTCAATAATATTGGTGATTAATAACCATAAATCCAGCCATGTTGGCTATTCAAGATAATATAATCCAATGATTTATAAGCGCATGATTCCAATGGCGCAATCCAAATATATATACTGGCGACTTATAGTCCAAAGCCAGGCCGGTTTAACAAACTTGTCTCTGCATACAACAAGTTTAAAGTGTCCTGGCGGTTTACCGCCGGACGGGTCATAATGCCCAACATATAACCCGGGTTTATAACCAAGGCTGCACTTAAGAATAATCAGGTACCAGGGCTACACTTAAGAATAATCAAATATGAAATATATCATACCTGTGACATTGAATCACATTGTTGGTTTTACCAACTTTTTGTAGTAAAGGTGATAACCCCATTCTTGAGTACTGATAACTCCTTCCATATTATGCCGGTTTATGATAAAACCGTGTCGGGTTGTGATAAACACCGGTTTAACCATATATAATACTGGCGACTCGTAGTCAAACCGGACTGGGCTGATAGTCTCCGGATTATAACTTGATCGTGTACTGACAACTTGTAGTTGAAAGCCGAGCCGAGTTGATAAACACCGGTTTACTCCATAATAGGATGGTAACAGAAAATCAAACCGGGCAGATAGTCTCCGGATTAAGATTTGACTGTGTTCCGTCAATTTGTAATTGACAGTTTGAACCGGTTTAAAACTTTGTCGGTTTAAAAAAAACGCAATGAAAAGAAAGAAATATCTTTCAAAAAAAAAGTGAAGCAAAGGCAATGACAAAACCGTTTGCAAAAAGAGGCTTATTTGAGCTGATCAGATGGTGTTACCATGGTCGGACACGACCAAGCTCCCGATAGGTGTAGCTATGGTTCAAGTCAGCCAGCCCCCAAATGAAACCGTGGCATTTATGCCGATCAAGTGGCATGGCAATGGTTCGGGTTCGACCAAGCCCCCAAGTGATTCTGTGGCCTTAGGCCGATCAAGAGGCATGACTGGTTCAGACGTGACCAAGTCCCCAAGTGATCTGGTGGCTCTCGCCTATCAAGAGGTATTGCATTGGTTCGGACACGACCAAGCCCCCAAGTGATATAACATGATGCTTTTGAGAAGTTAACTCAAGGGGTAAACCGGAGGCCGCTTTAGAACAACTCCATGTAACCACACATGATGTAAAAGAACAGAGACCCCGCTTTATGAAGCAGAAGCCCCCATGTGATCAATAATATGTCAGGCCAGTAAGGCGGGATACCCATGTTTGAACCGCGCATCATGGCAGTAGGTTCTCTTTGGAAACTTTTAACTTTTTGCAAGAGACAAGTTCTTCTTGAACCGGGATTTTGAACCGGATATTGAGAGTTTCAAAGCTTTGTGGGAGACAACTTTCCCTTGAAACAAATTTTAAACCGGAATCTTCATTTTCAGCCGGAAATTTTCTGACGGCCTTTAAACTCGAACTTGTGAGAAGTTAATTCTTTTTTGAACCGGACATTGTTAAACCGGATTTGAGCGCTTCAGAGCTTTGTGGGAGAACAAATTTCCCTTGAACCGGACTGTAAACCGGATATTTGAGAGCTTCAGTCAGACTGACTTCCCTTGAGCCGGATTTTAAACCGGAATCCTTTCTGATGACCTGAAACTTCTTCATCGAGCCGGGATTTTATAACCGTCATATACTTTCCAAGCCAAAAATTTTCTGATGGCCTTTAAACTTTCATCAATATAATAGTAGCCTCCGGGACTGGGTTATCCTTCCCTCCATCGTCCTGGGGTTCTTAAATTTGCTGAAACTGGCAATATTCGCTGAGTCATGTCATCGTAGCCCCCAAGTCTCAAGGTGACTCGAGGAGTTGGCTTGAGATTCTCCATATTTGACTGTGATATAAACCGGCATAACTTGTATATCATTGGCGTTGATAGCACGATGTGAATCCATAGAAGGTTGAGGTGACTGCGGCGGGTTGTAAATGATCCCATATGAGCCATATCAGCAACTCAGCCAATGGTTCCTTCCAACTGGTGATTTGAAGTTAACCAAACTGTAATGACGGCGATTTGTGCGCCTGCCCATTGAACCACCCAGTGCAGACGGCGGTTGATAGTATATGATGATTTGCCTCCATTTTGTTGAAAGAAAAAACCGGGCTACCCAAGCTGTGACTTGCTCATACTCAATAAAAAGCTCATGGAGACAGGTGCGGCCCGGTATGTTGATGTAGACCAGGCCGCGAGAGACGGACGACAAGGAGGACCGCAACATCAGAGGTAGCTTGGACAGATGAGTCGGCCAAGACATTGTAAGCTGGTGCGGACGGGGAAGATCGGCACCGGTGTTGTAAACCGGCTCGGACGGGCGAGTTAATCGCGAGCGCGGTCCCGTCAAGCTGATGTAAACTGGGCGAACAGGGACGGCGACCTTCTCACGTTCATTCACCGTGTGGTATGACACGAACGAAACGCTGGTGCAGAATGTCGCTAGCGCGTGCTCCGTGCCCGTAATATAACGCCCCATTTGTAATGAACAATTGTCCTGTGTTAACAAAATATACGGTCGAAAGTAATCGTTCCCTTTGTAAAAACAATATATGTTAACAAAATAACTTAGATAAACATCACCTGACTTGTCCGGACGACGGATAATCCATATATATAGCGCCCCTGAATATTCCATGGCAGTTTCACGGTGCTTTAACCACTCTCTCGAAGAGATCTTAAACCGGGGCGACTTTTATTTCAGGAGACCTTAAACCGGGGCGGCAGCGGTGGGTTACGACAGCAGGTCAACAGAGGAGTCCAACCCTGTGGAGAATCTGTTTCCGGGTCGTGGCCCTCCGTTTTTTTCCTCATCCTTGCGCGCAGGAGTTGCCGCTGCCTGTGATTTGCTTTGTCTTTTTTGGTTGCCACAATCCATACTTCCACTACGTGATACTTCTCCTTCAACCATGTGGAAATATATACGTTTTTAGTTCGGCTAGTCTGCCTTGGACCATGACTTCCCTTGCCTAGACTGCCAGCGGCTTGGAGTCAAATGCGGAGCAAGGCAAGTCACGGATCCTAGGTGGCTCTCAGTCGTAGCAGGTTGGACTCCTCTACGTCCAGGTCTCCCTCGAGGTCGGGGCCTTTTCCTTTTCCTTTTTTTTGCAACGAACAGGAATCGGCCGGTGGTTGCACCAGAGGCCACATGGGGGTACCGCCGTGATTACCCTCGGGATCCAGAGTCCATCATATCGCGTCCATTATCTGGGTCTTCACGCCGCAGAGGAAAAATCAACTTCCAAACTTGATCCTGACTCGGATGATGGAGTCGTCAAATCTTGTCGATGTTGGCGATTTTGAACCTTTTCTCGGTTTGATCTCATGCGTGCTTTCGATATGCGACAGCGGCGGCGCCGTACTCGACGCACCCTAATTTCTTTTAAACCTTAAATCCCAGATCTTAAACCTGGACTGATCAACTTGAAGCTGATACAAATCCTTCTGAACCGGCTTTCTTCATCCGGAAAACTGCAAAACTTCTCGATCCTTGGGAGAGATCCCTTCAAGAACTCAACACCACCGTGCGCAGGCCCCACGGTGGGCGCCAATTGTCGTGGAATTGTCACGACAGATGTTCTTAGTGTCAGGACTTAGTCGCGAGGCCAAGGCATCTATGTGGTAGCTTGAGAGGGGTTGAGCGGGACGAGAGACGCAATGTTTTACCCAGGTTCGGCCCCTCACGGTGGAGGTAAAAGCCTACATCCTGCTTCATTGATATTGATGATGATGATCACGGTTACAAGTGTGCTCTATCTCGAGAGCTATTGTCTAAACCTAACTTGTCCAACTTGTGAAACTTGTCAACCTTCTCCCCCTTGGGGTGCCCTGCCCCTCCTTATATATGTTGAAGGGGCGGTTTACATGACTAGTCCTATTAGGACTAGGATTACTCTATTACAAGTGGAGTCCTAATCTTGCCTCCTTTGTAAGGAAATATTCCTTGTGCTTTTCTCATAAACCGGCCCACCATTAAGCGTGAACCGGCCTTCTGGGCCATGGGCCTCGTCATCCATCTGACCCGCCCGCCGGGTTACTAATGAACCGCCAAGACCGGGCGGGTAGCCCGTGAACCGCCAAGCTCTGGGCGGGTTACCAGTGAGTCATCCAGTCCGGCTGGTTTATACTTCCGGCTGGTTTACGCCACGGGGTATATCCCCGATAGTCGCCATGGGGGAGGTGATGTTTTCATTGGAGGTGATGAGCATGAAAGTGCTTGAGATGATGAGCACGAAACATGCCTTTGGTAGGGCTCGATTAACGACATACACATGCTATGTTGTGGTGATTTTGGATCAAACTTGACCGATGTGGTGCCTTTCCGATGAACTATTTTCATGTTATAATTTGAATTGCTCGATGTTATAAACTATACGCATGTTTATGGTTGATTTTTATTGTATATGTTGAATCTGAATCATTTGAATGGTTTATGAAATATCGTGCAATTGTGAGAACTGTACTCGACAAAGGGTATAGAATTTGTCAAATTTTGTTTTAAGGGAGCTAAAACTGTTACCTCATGAAAATTTAACTTTCTCGTTTGATAAAAGCATACATTTATGTAGAGTTATGTCATTGTATCGTCAAAATTGAAGAGTGCGGCAACGCACGTCATCGTGTTCTACTTTCTATATGGGCGAGCCTCGACATACTCTTTCCGGGATCGAATCACCAGCGCACGCAATGCAACGCATAGGTACATGTACCATCTCCAGCAGTTCATGCACCGATTTCGTGGCACCTCGAGCCAGTCACAACCACACGGTGGTCGATCAAATCATGGAGAGAAGTTGCACGGTGCAGGGCAGTCATTGCATTGCCGTTTCGGTGCACAGTCCGCTTTAGATGAGAGGTGGCTAGTGTTGCCATTTTTTCAGCTCCGATTTCACATGCGGTGGTCATGCATGTGAGCGCCCAAACTCCACACGCGGTTTCCCCGAAACATGAGCCTATCGGGGCCGTCCTACTGGAGCCTCTGCTACACCCAAAACGAGAAACAAATTATTCTCCATCGGTTGGCTGCTGGCTACCACTACTCGGTTAGTTCCATCGCCTGGCCAAAGAACACTTCGCCGCACAGCGCATACCCTTCTCCATCTCTCGCCACTCTCTCTCTCTCTCTCCCTCTGCAAGCGTGCACGGACGCGCGCCATGGACAATCCTCCGGTCGCGGCGGCGGCGGCCAACAACGTGGCCAATCCTCCGGCAGCGGCAGCGGCGGCCAACAACGTGGCCAATCCTCCGGCGGCGGCACCTGCGGTAATGTGGTTCACAAATCACAATCATTTCTGTCAATATATATCGACGCTCATACTTCCCTTCCTTGCTTGATTATGCCTAGTTTTCTCTACGTGATCGGTAGTAAATTAACTAGCAAACGATCTGACATATATGTAGTAGAGGATTGTAGGAGTACCTCGTCACGATCGCTTGATGGAATTAGTACTCCATAAGGCGTTCAGATTCGAGCAACACAACGACTCTACATGTAGGCCAATTTCAATTTTCTACCTCCCTGTTCTTGTTTCAATTTGGCCTGGCCAGATCAAATTAGAGCTATACAGCGACTCGATCCACGAGCTATATTTGCCTCTCGCTCTCTTTAGAAAATCTGCTGCTAGTAGACATAAGCAAGGCGGTGTTAATTTGGAGCTGTATAGTTTCCCATAGCTTGGTTGCAGATAAAAACCGTCGTTACTTTTCCTGACGATCGAACGGGCGAGGGACATGTGCTTGCAACTTTACTATAGGAGATTACTTTAAAAGGAACATGTGCTTGCACACTGGCATCGCCGTTGAGCTGAATGTCACCGCTAAAAACCCTTGTTAATTTTCCTGACGAACGGCCGAAGCTTGCAGCTTTCACATGTTGTATGCTGAACTGAACTGAACAGAACTGACCCGTTGAGCTCAACTGATGCAGGCTGCACCAGCAGCGAATGCCGCCGCCGCAGCGCGCGCCGCGCGGCACACCGCCTGGAAGAAGAAGGACAAGAAGGTTGCAATCATATCTCTGGTCGTTCTGGCGATCGTCCTGGTTCTGGTTGCGGTGCTGTGCCTCCAACCCTGGAAAAAGTAGAGAATCTATGCATCAAGATGCGTGGCGTGCTCTGAGTACTTCTGTGGGATCGAGCAACCTGATCGTGTCCGTGGTTAAGGAGTACTACTGCGTCCAACTTATATATGCAGTTTGTTATTAGGTTAATTATTCTTTTGCCCTCAGTGGTGTCCATGTGCTCAATTTTGCCCTCAGATACGAATTGTCCTCAGTTTTGCCCCTAGTCCGAGCACAGCAACTATGACGAGGCCAAACGGCCATATTTGAGTCCATTCCGTCCGCCGGCCTTAGTGGTTGTGGGTCCGGAGCTTACACGTGGGACCGCCACTAGTAGAAAACGGAGCTTTAAAAACGGTTTGTAAGGGCCTTTAGTGCCGGTTATGGAACCGGCACTAAAGTGTGGGCACTAAAGGCCCCCCCCCTTTAGTACCGGTTCGGCACGAACCGGCGCTAAAGTGCCACCACGTGGCGTGAGCTCACGCCCTGGTATGGGGGACCTTTAGTACCGGTTGGTGTTACTGCGGTGCTGTGCCTCCAACCCTGGAAAAAGTAGAGAATCTATGCATCAAGATGCGTGGCGTGCTCTGAGTACTTCTGTGGGATCGAGCAACCTGATCGTGTCCGTGGTTAAGGAGTACTACTGCGTCCAACTTATATATGCAGTTTGTTATTAGGTTAATTATTCTTTTGCCCTCAGTGGTGTCCATGTGCTCAATTTTGCCCTCAGATACGAATTGTCCTCAGTTTTGCCCCTAGTCCGAGCACAGCAACTATGACGAGGCCAAACGGCCATATTTGAGTCCATTCCGTCCGCCGGCCTTAGTGGTTGTGGGTCCGGAGCTTACACGTGGGACCGCCACTAGTAGAAAACGAAGCTTTAAAAACGGTTTGTAAGGGCCTTTAGTGCCGGTTATGGAACCGGCACTAAAGTGTGGGCACTAAAGGCCCCCCCCCCTTTAGTACCGGTTCGGCACGAACCGGCGCTAAAGTGCCACCACGTGGCGTGAGCTCACGCCCTGGTATGGGGGACCTTTAGTACCGGTTGGTGTTACCAACCAACCGGTACTAAAGGTTTTTTTTTTGAAAATTTTGGAATTTTTTTTTATTTTTTTTGAATTATTTGATGATTTAGTCTCTAATCACCTCTCTTAACTGCTCAAGTGTGGATCACTCATTCCAAATCATCTAACTTCCCGACCGGTCACCCATCCCTCTCACTACTCCAGCCCGAGCACGCTTAACTTTCGGGTTCTATTCTCCTTCGTTTCCAAGTCTGCACTTGTTGTTTTCCTCACAGTAGTAAGATGTTAATCCTATTAACCCTCAGGAGTTTAGCTTGAGCATGAAGTCACACATTTCACCGTTTGAGTTTGAAACTATTATTCTAAAAAAACAGTAATTATTTAGTAACGCTAATATTTCTTGAAAGTTTGACCATAGTTTGATCAGATTTGACCAAAATTCGAAAAATTGAAATAATTATTTAGTAACACTAATATTCTTGAATAATTATGTAGTAACATTAATACTTCTTGAATAATTATGTAATAACATTAATACTTCTTGAATAAGTAGTAACACTAAAAAATTCCAAACATGCCGTAGGCGGTCTCCATCGGATGCGGATTTTCGTGCTGAATTTTTTGATATATTATACGTTTTTTCCGACATCGTATGCAAAAGTTATAGCCGTTTTACATTTTTCCTACACTTTTTGCAAAACATGTCCAAATTTAAGTTTTCAAATTTTCCTAACTGCTAGTAGATGTAGTAATATAACTACCTCTCGAAGGATTTTATTTTTTTGAAGTTTTTATCATTTTCTTTTG
>NC_041386.1:649071351-649090209 GCF_002162155.2 Triticum dicoccoides
GAAAATTGCCCTATAGTGCCGGTTTGTGTCACAAACCGGTACTATAGGTCAGACCCCTTTAGTACCGGTTCGTGGCACAAACCGGTACTAAAGGTTAGCCCTTTAGTACCGGTTTGTGACACGAACCGATACTAAAGGTGATCGTGGGGCCCCGGCCTGATGCCAGCCTGCCATCACCCCTTTAGTACCGGTTCGTGGCACGAACCGGTACTAAAGGTTCAACACGAACCGGCATTAATGCATAGCCGTTCGAACCGGCACTAATGGTACAATTAGTGCCGGCTCAAATTCAAACCGGCACTAATGTGCTTCACGTTTGACCCTTTTTCTACTAGTGCGCGTGGACGTGGGTCCGGAGCTGACATGTAGGCCCGTGCAACTAAATCCCCAAATCATTGGCAACCCATCCGCCCGGTCGGCTGTCCTGCGCCGCCGCCGCCGCCACCTGCGTCGCGGCCAGCACCTGCCCCGCAACCAGCTGCACGGCCTGCTCCGCCGCTACCTCCCTGCGCCTATGCTGCACGGCTACCTGTGACGCCCACCACCTTCCTGCGATGCCACGGGTGGTGTGCCCGCCACCTGCTCGATCCGCGACACAGCCTCCTTCCGTGCGCTCGGCCGGAGCGCTCAAAGGTGGGGGGCTGCTGGAGCTATTTAAACTAGGAGGAAGAACCCTAGGGCGAAATGGTGAGCAGCGGCGACCCCGGAGTATTTGGCGAGGCAGGCATCGGGCCGGAGATCCGCCGCGTCCACGACTGGGTTCCCGAGGGGTAAGTCTCGCCTCTTGTTTAGATTGAGCTTAGTTGTGCATTTGAACACTCGATTCGAGTAGGTTTGCCCAATTATTGTGCTGATTGCGTCTCTGTTTTTCGCCGGTTAGGATGGAGTTGCGGTTTGCTTTCGTGGTGCACATTAGAAGGGACCGGTACATGTTCGATGCAAAGGATAAGAAGAAATACCAAGGAGGTTTTGATTATCGGTTGCCAATGGCTAGTAATTGGAGTTTCAGACAATTTGGGAAGGTAATTTGTAGCCAATATCGATTTGCTTGATGAAGTGGTATACAAATACTATGATGGGGAAAAGAATTGGGTGACAGTTAGTAATCATGAAGAGTTAGCTACCATGTTTGTTAGGCATAAAGAGAAAGATAATTTTCATGTGAGGCTGCAAGTTGATGTGCTTGAGCAGGCATTTGGACCTAGGATGGTGGGTGCAACATCTCGGGAGAACCAAGTCGTCGTAATGGCATCTCTAGCCAGAACAGTTCAGTTGGTGCATGGCGACGTGGTGGCTCGAGAAGTGTGGGCAACAGCAGTAGGGTCCCCCTTGAAGTGGAGCCTGATGGCTAGAATTCTGGGGTTGATGAAGAGAAGCTATATTATGATGTTATTCGGAATTTACGACGGGCACCTCAGACTGAAAATCAAGATGAGGCTCACAATGCAGTCCGTGTGGATGATGACGCGATGGTGAGGACGAAGACCTTGCAGCTGTTGAATGGGACCCTTTGAACCCTCATATGGAAGAAGGTACAGTTTTTGCATCCATGAATGAGTGTAGAAATGCACTTGTGACATACTGCATCAAGGTAGAACGTACTTTCAAAGTTGACAAGAGTGATCAAGTACGTTACAGAGTGCACTGTCCGACTGAAGGTTGTCCATGGAGGCTACTTGCATCTAAAATGCGGAATAGCACTAATGTTCAGGTCAAAGTGAACCCTTTTAAGCACACATGCCAGGAATCAACCCTTAGGAAGGATACAATCAGTAGACCCAATTCAAGATGGGTGGCAGAAGAAGTAAAGAAGTGGGTGAAAGAAAACCAGCAAGTGGGTCCAAAGGAATTGCAGAAGAACATCAAAGATAAGTTCAAGATAGATTTACCATACATGAGGTTGTTCAATGGTAAACAACATGCTATGGATTCTATTTATGGTAACTGGCAGGAAAGTTTTCAATTGTTGTATTCATTCAAAGGTGAAGTGGAGAGGACAAGCCCAGGTAGTATTGTAGATATTGATCACCACACCGTGGAGTACACATTCAGGGGAGTGACAAAGACCAAGGAATGCTTTAGGAGGGTTTTTGTCTGCTTTGAGGCTTCTCGCCGGGGTTTTTTGGCAGGCTGCAGGCCTTATTTGGCTATTGATGCCACTTTCTCACAGGGAGGTTTAAAGGACAGTTAGTAGCAGCTTGTGCAGTTGATGCACATAGTTTTGTATTTCCAGTTGCCTATGGTGTGCTGGAGATAGAGTCTGAGGAGAGCTGGACTTGGTTTTTGCATAATCTCCGTCAGGCTATTGCACATCCCAATGGGTTGGTCATTCATACAGATGCCTGCAAAGGTTTAGAAGTGGCCATGGATAATGTGTTCCCTGGAGTAGAGCATAGGGAATGCATGCGTCACCTTGCTGCAAATTTCATGAAGAAATTCAAAGGAAAGATGTATACCGACAATTTATGGCCAGCATCTTTGACATGCAGTGTGAAGAAGCACAACTACCACTTGAGGCAGTTATACATGAATCCCAAAGTGAAAGAATACTTGGAAACACACCACTCCAAGTTATGGGCCAGAAGCCAATTCAGTGAAGTGAGCAAAGTTGACTATGTGCACAATAATCTAGCAGAGTCTTTCAACTCAACGATCCGGAAACTAAAGGGTCATTATGTGGTGGATTTGCTTGACAGGATAAGGATAGAATACATGCAGAAATTTCATTATCGTGCAGGAATAGCCGAGGCAAAATTCATGGGCCACATTATCATCCCTGCCGTGATGAATGAACTGAAGCAGAAGACAACAAGCTTGGAAATGAACATGACTCTTTGCTCGGGTACCATAGCAGAGATATCATATTTGGATAAAGAGAAGAGGTAATGGAGATATCCAGTGAATTTAGAAGCTAGAACTTGCAGTTGTAGGCAATGGCAGATATCTGGGTTGCCATGCATTCATGCCTTGTTTTTCATCACTTCTCTCCCAGGTCCAGCAGGGAACATACAACAGTATGTGCACGATTACTACTCTGTTGCAAGGTTCAAAGCCACATATGCTTATGCCTTGCCTGCTATGGAGGGAAAACAACAATGGGACATGGTGGACCCTGGATTCAAGCTTTGCGCTCCAATTCTGAAGAGAGCAGCAGGTAGACCAAGGAAGAGTCAAATCAGACCTCACAACAAAGGAGCTGGACTTGGAGCGAGGAAGCGTAAGTGCACAAGGTGTGGTGGGTCTGGTCATTTTGGTAAGTATTGTGATAACACAGTAGATCCAGCGTTCGGAGAGAGTTTCGATGAAGGCTTCGATGAAAATGTTGGTCAGCAGACGGTTGCCTCAACAGATGATGAAAATGATGGTCAACAGCTGGTTGCATCAGATGAGGATTTTGACGAGGTTCCAAATGATGATGGTCAACAACCGCATGATTTTGACGATGATCCAAAATATCCTCCAAATAATGATTCAAGTGAGGCTCCAAATGGTGATCCAAGTGAGGCTCTAAATGGTGATCATGGTGATCCAAGTGAGGCTCCAAATGATGATCCAAGTGAGGCTCCAAATGGTGACCAACCTTCTGTTGTTGTGAGTTCTGCTAGGTATGTAAATCTTGCAAGGGTCAAATACCACTGTACATCTATCACTTGACATGATCTCATTACCGTTTATGTTTTGCATAGCTCTATGGTAGGTTTGAAGAAGACGCGCAACGTACCGACAACCAAGAGAAGAAGAGAAGAAACAATGAGCACAAGGTGCACGAGGAGCAAAGTGATGGCAAGAAGCTCAAGGAACAGATAGAAGCCCCAACGCTATCTATGAATAATTATGAAACATTATGAATAAGGGATGATGTTGTATTATGAAACATTTATCACTTGACATGTTGTATTTCTGTTGGATGATGTTGGACCTATGTTAGAAGTATGTTTGACATGATGTTTAAATATCTGTTGGATGATGTTTGAATGAGCACATGGTTTTTCCTTTTTTGATTTTTTTGAATTTTGTTTTGCTCATTTAAATTCTGGTCAAACCTAACTTTGACCAAGATTTAAACAAGTCTAAAACATCAAAATGAAAAACTAAGCCTGGATACTTCTTAGTCAATCCAAAATGAAGTTGTGGTGAGCTTTTTGAAATTTTCATGAAAAATGTGCTAAAAAGAGGGGTCCAAAGGTAGGGTAAACGACCTCATTTCTAAGAAAAAAAATTCGACCTTGTCTAAATCAGCCAAATAACTTTCCTACACATATATTCTATATGTACAGACTATGTGCGCTGGTTTTTCCATTTTTTTGATTTTTTTAATTTGTTTTACTCATTTGAATTCTGGTCAAACTTAACTTTGACCAAGATTTAAACAAGTGTAAAACATCAAAATGAAAAACTAAGCCTGGATCCTTCTTAGTCACTCCAAAATGAAGTTGTGGTTAGTTTTTTGAAATTTTCATGTTCATTTCCCCAAAACACTTCTCTTCACTTCATACAAGAGAGTTTGAGATACTCGAGATATCATACAATACACATGAACTTATCATTTAAATGTATGTAAAGCTTGTTTATCAACTTAAATCGTTAGTATATGACATAAGAAGACTATGTGCGCAGGTTTTTTATTTTTCTGATTTTTATTTAATTTATTATGCTCATTTGATATCTGGTCAAACATAGCTTTGACTGCTCCAAAGCCCTCCCAAACCCCGCTAACCCTAGCGCTGAATAAGGACCGTTCATCTAACCCTAGCGGCGATCAAGGGCCGTCGATCTAACCCTTCTAGAAGGAATCTGCGGGGAGGAGGGGGGCGATCCGCGAGATGCAATCTGATTGGCTGGGAGACCCATTGTTTTTTTAACAAATACCGGGCGCGCTGGATAGACCGTTGGGCCGTCTCGTGCTCTGGGCCTGAGACCGCAATAAATAGCCCGTCTCAGCCTTTCCAGGCCTTGCATGCATGGAGGCGGCGACGTGGGTTTGCATGCGCGGGAGACGGCGACGTGCATGCATGCGAGCGAGGCGAGCAAGGCGCGCTAGGTGAGCTAGGCTAGCGAGGCGAGCTAGGTGGTTCAGTGCAGTGGTTCAGGGCAGCGATTCACATGCACCGCCCGGTCAAAGAGCTATGCAGTGATTCAGATGCACGCACGCGCCCCATGCATCATTTTGTGCAAAAATTTAAGTGTGCAAAATGTAAGGGATACACACACGCGTCCGGATTCACACACGCACCGTTCTCATCCTTTCTCTCTTCCTCTCCCACGCACAGGCTTATAAATGGGGTGCCTCTCTTCCTCTCCCACCCACAAGCCAGATCCGATCCTCTCCAACTTCAAACACCCAAGCGACCGAGCCCTCCCCAAGCGAGACCAAGTGAAGATGCAGTTCAACGGGCCGACCTTCAACAGTCCGCTTGTCGTGCCAGAGCTGCACTACCCACCGGGCGTGCTCGTGGAGAGGGAGCTCCGTGTGTGGGCTATTTCATGAAGGAAATATGCCCTAGAGGCAATAATAATGTTATTATTTTATTTCCTTATATCATGATAAATGTTTATTATTCATGCTAGAATTGTATTATCCGGAAACATAATACTTGTGTGAATACATAGACAAACCAAACGTCACTAGTATGCCTCTACTTGACTAGCTCGTTAATCGAAGATGGTTATATTTCCTAACCATAGACATGTGTTGTCATTTGATTAATGGGATCACATCATTAGGAGAATGATGTGATTGACATGACCCATTCCATTAGCTTAGCACCCGATCGTTTAATATGTTGCTATTGCTTTCTTCATGACTTATACATGTTCCTATGACTATGAGATTATGCAACTCCCGTTTGCCGGAGGAACACTTTGTGTGCTACCAAACGTCACAACATAACTGGGCGATTATAAAGGAGCTCTACAGGTGTCTCCAATGGTAGATGTTGGGTTGGCGTATTTCGAGAATAGGATTTGTCACTCCGATTGTCGGAGAGGTATCTCTGGGCCCTCTCGGTAATGCACATCACATAAGCCTTGCAAGCATTGCAACTAATGAGTTAGTTGCGGGATGATGTATTACGAAACGAGTAAAGAGACTTGCCGGTAACGAGATTGAACTAGGTATTGAGATACCGACGATCGAATCTCGGGCAAGTAACATACCGATGACAAAGGGAACAACGTATGTTGTTATGCGGTCTGACCGATAAAGATCTTCGTAGAATATGTGGGAGCCAATATGAGCATCCAGGTTCCGCTATTGGTTATTGACCGGAGACGTGTCTCGGTCATGTCTACATTGTTCTCAAACCCGTAGGGTCCGCACGCTTAAGGTTTTGATGACAGTTATATTATGAGTTTATGCATTTTGATGTACCGAAGTTTGTTCGGAGTCCCGGATGTGATCACGGACATGACGAGGAGTCTCAAAATGGTCGAGACATAAAGATTGATATATTGGAAGCCTATATTTGGATATCGAAAGTGTTCCGGGTGAAATCGGGATTTTACCGGAGTACCGGGAGGTTACCGGAACCCCCTGGGAGATATATGGGCCTTAGTGTGCTTTAGTGGAAGAGAGGAGAGGTGGCCAGGGCTGGGCCGCGCACCCCTCCCCCCTAGTCCGAATAGGACAAGGAGAGGGGGGCGGCGCCCCCCTTCCTTCTCTCTCTCCTCTTTCCCCCTCCCGAATCCTATTCCAACTAGGAAAGGGGGGAATCCTACTCCCGGTGGGAGTAGGACTCCTCCTGGCGCGCCCTCCTCCTGGCCGGCCGCACCTCTCCCTGCTCCTTTATATACGGGGGCAGAGGGCACCCCTAGACACACAAGTTGATCCACGTGATCATATTCTTAGCCGTGTGCGGTGCCCCCTTCCGCCATAATCCTCGATAATATTGTAGCGGTGCTTAGGCGAAGCCCTGCGACGGTAGTACATCAAGATCGTCACCACGCCGTCGTGCTGACAGAACTCTTCCCCGACACTTTGCTGGATCGGAGTCCGGAGATCGTCATCGAGTTGAACGTGTGCTAGAACTCGGAGGTGCCGTAGTTTCGGTGCTTGATCGGTCGGGCCGTGAAGACGTATGACTACATCAACCGCGTTGTGCTAACGCTTCCGCTGTCGGTCTACAAGGGTACGTAGATCACACTCTCCCCTCTCGTTGCTATGCATCACCATGATCTTGCGTGTGCGTAGGAAATTTTTTGAAATTACTATGTTCCCCAACAGTGGCATCCGAGCCTAGGTTTTATGTGTTGATGTTATATGCACGAGTAGAACACAAGTGAGTTGTGGGCGATATAAGTCATACTGCTTACCAGCATGTCATACTTTGGTTCGGCGGTATTGTTGGACGAAGCGGCCCGGACCGACATTACGCGTACGCTTACGCGAGACCCGTTCTCCCGACGTGCTTTGCACAAAGGTGGCTAGCGGGTAACAATTTCTCCAACTTTAGTTGAACCGAGTGTGGCTACGCCCGGTTCTTGCGAAGGTTAAAACAACACCAACTTGACAAACTATCATTGTGGTTTTGATGCGTAGGTAAGATTGGTTCTTGCTTAAGCCCGTAGCAGCCACGTAAAACTTGCAACAACAAAGTAGAGGACGTCTAACTTGTTTTTGCAGGGCATGTTGTGATGTGATATGGTCAAGACATGATGCTAAATTTTATTGTATGAGATGATCATGTTTTGTAACCGAGTTATCGGCAACTGGCAGGAGCCATATGGTTGTCGCTTTATTGTATGCAATGCAATCGCGCTGTAATGCTTTACATTATCACTAAGCAGTAGCGATAGTCGTGGAAGCATAAGATTGGCGAGACGACCACGATGCTACGATAGAGATCAAGGTGTCGTGCCGGTGATGATGGTGATCACGACGGTGCTTCGAAGATGGAGATCACAAGCACAAGATGATGATGGCCATATCATATCACTTATATTGATTGCATGTGATGTTTATCTTTTATGCATCTTATCTTGCTTTGATTGACGGTAGCATTATAAGATGATCTCTCACTAATTATCAAGAAGTGTTCTCCCTGAGTATGCACCGTTGCGAAAGTTCTTCGTGCTGAGACACCACGTGATGATGGGTGTGATTGGCTCTACGTTCAAATACAACGGGTGCAAAACAGTTGCACACGCGGAATACTCAGGTTATACTTGACGAGCCAAGCATATACAGATATGGCCTCGGAACAGGGAGACCGAAAGGTCGAGCGTGAATCATATAGTAGATATGATCAACATAGTGATGTTCACCAATGAAACTACTCCATCTCACGTGATGATCGGACATGGTTTAGTTGATTTGGATCACGTAATCACTTAGAGGATTAGAGGGATGTCTATCTAAGTGGGAGTTCTTTAAGTAATATGATTAATTGAACCTAAATTTATCATGAAACTTAGTACCCGATAGTATCTTGCTTGTTTATGTTTGATTGTAGATAGATGGCCCGTGCTGTTGTTCCGTTGAATTTTAATGCGTTCCTTGAGAAAGCAAAGTTGAAAGATGATGGTAGCAATTACACGGACTGGGTCCGTAACTTGAGGATTATCCTCATTGCTGCACAGAAGAATTACGTCCTGGAAGCACCGTTGGGTGCCAGGCCTGCTGCTGGAGCAACACCAGATGTTATGAACGTCTGCCAGAGCAAAGCTGATGACTACTCGATAGTTCAGTGTGCCATGCTTTACGGCTTAGAATCGGGACTTCAACGACGTTTTGAACGTCATGGAGCATATGAGATGTTCCAGGAGTTGAAGTTAATATTTCAAGCAAATGCCCGGATGGAGAGATATGAAGTCTCCAATAAGTTCTATAGCTGCAAGATGGAGGAGAACAGTTCTGTCAGTGAGCATATACTCAAAATGTCTGGGTATAATAATCACTTGATTCAATTGGGAGTTAATCTTCCAGATGATTGCGTCATTGACAGAATTCTCCAATCACTGCCACCAAGCTACAAGAGCTTCGTGATGAACTATAATATGCAAGGGATGAATAAGACTATTCCCGAGCTCTTCGCAATGCTGAAAGCTGCGGAGGTAGAAATCAAGAAGGAGCATCAAGTGTTGATGGTCAACAAGACCACTAGTTTCAAGAAAAAGGAAAAAGGGAAGAAGAAGGGGAACTTCAAAAAGAACAACAAGCAAGTTGCTACTCAAGAGAAGAAACCCAAACCTGGACCTAAGCCTGAAACTGAGTGCTTCTACTGCAAGCAGACTGGTCAGTGGAAGCGGAACTGCCCCAAGTATTTGGCAGATAAGAAGGATGGCAAGGTGAACAAAGGTATATGTGATATACATGTTATTGATGTGTACCTTACTAATGCTCGCAGTAGCACCTGGGTATTTGATACTGGTTCTGTTGCTAATATTTGCAACTCAAAACAGGGACTATGGATTAAGCGAAGATTGGCTAAGGACGAGGTGACGATGCGCGTGGGAAATGGTTCCAAAGTCGATGTGATCGCAGTCAGCACGCTACCGCTACATCTACCTTCGGGATTAGTATTAGACCTAAATAATTGTTATTTGGTGCCAGCGTTAAGCATGAACATTATATCTGGATCTTGTTTGATGCGAGACAGTTATTCATTTAAATCAGAGAATAATGGTTGTTCTATTTACATGAGTAATATCTTTTATGGTCATGCACCCTTAAAGAGTGGTCTATTCTTATTAAAATCTCGATAGTAGTGACACACATATTCATAGTGTTGAAACCAAAAGATGCAGAGTTGATAATGATAGTGCAACTTATTTGTGGCACTGCCGTTTGGGTCATATCGGTATAAAGCGCATGAAGAAACTCCATACTGATGGGCTTTTGGAACCACTTGATTATGAATCACTTGGTACTTGCGAACCGTGCCTTATGGGTAGGATGACAAAAACACCATTCTCCGGTACTATGGAGAGAGCAACAGATTTATTGGAAATCATACATACATATGTATGTGGTCCGATGAATGTTGAGGCTCATGGCGGATATCATTATTTTCTCACCTTCACAGATGACTTAAGCAGATATGGGTATATCTACTTAATGAAACATAAGTCTGAAACATTTGAAAAGTTCAAAGAATTTCAGAGTGAAGTTGAAAATCATCGTAACAAGAAAATAAAATTCCTACGATCTGATCGTGGAGGAGAATATTTGAGTTACGAGTTTGGTGTACATTTAAAACAATGTGGAATAGTTTCGCAACTCACGCCACCCGGAACACCACAACGTAATGGTGTGTCAGAACGTCGTAATCGTACTTTACTAGATATGTTGCGATCTATGATGTCTCTTACTGATTTACCGCTATCGTTTTGGGGATATGCTCTAGAGACGGCCGCATTCACGTTAAATAGGGCACCATCAAAATCCGTTGAGACGACGCCATATGAACTGTGGTTTGGCAAGAAACCAAAGTTGTCGTTTCTGAAAGTTTGGGGCTGCGATGCTTATGTGAAAAAACTTCAACCTGATAAGCTCAAACCCAAATCGGAGAAATGTGTCTTCATAGGATATCCAAAGGAAACTATTGGATACACCTTCTATCACAGATCCGAAGGCAAGACTTTTGTTGCTAAATTCGGAAACTTTCTAGAGAAGGAGTTTCTCTCGAAAGAAGTGAGTGGGAGGAAAGTAGAACTTGACGAGGTAACTGTACCTGCTCCCTTATTGGAAAGTAGTACATCACAGAAACCAGTTTCTGTGACACCTACACCAATTAGTGAGGAAGCTAATGATAATGATCATGAAACTTCAGAACAAGATACTACTAAACCTCGTAGATCAACCAGAGTAAGATCCGCGCCAGAGTGGTACGGTAATCCTATTCTGAAAGTCATGCTACTAGATCATGATGAACCTAAGAACTATGAATAAGCGATGATGAGCCCAGATTCCGCAAAATGGCTTGAAGCCATGAAATCTGAGATGGGATCCATGTATGAGAACAAAGTATGGACTTTGGTTGACTTGCCCAATGATCGGCAAGCAATTGAGAATAAATGGATCTTCAAGAAGAAGACTGACGCTGACGGTAATATTACTGTCTACAAAGCTTGACTTGTCGCAAAAGGTTTTCGGCAAGTTCAAGGGATTGACTACGATGAGACCTTCTCACCCGTAGCGATGCTTCAGTCTGTCCGAATCATGTTAGCAATTGCCACATTTTATGATTATGAAATTTGGCAAATGGATGTCAAAATTGCATTCCTGAATGGATTTCTGCAAGAAGAGTTGTATATGATGCAACCGGAAGGTTTTGTCGATCCAAAGGGAGCTAACAAAGTGTGCAAGCTCCAGCGATCCATTTATGGACTGGTGCAAGCCTCTCGGAGTTGGAATAAACGCTTTGATAGTATGATCAAAGCATTTGGTTTTGTACAGACTTTTGGAGAAGCCTGTATTTACAAGAAAGTGAGTGGGAGCTCTGTAGCATTTCTGATATTATATGTAGATGACATATTGCTAATCGGAAATGATATAGAATTTCTGGATAGCATAAAAGGATACTTGAATAAGAGTTTTTCAATGAAATACCTCGGTGAAGCTGCTTACACATTGGGCATTAAGATCTATAGAGATAGATCAAGACGCTTAATTGGACTTTCACAAAGCACATACCTTGACAGAGTTTTGAAGAAGTTCGAAATGGATCAAGCAAAGAAAGGATTCTTGCCCGTGTTACAAGGTGTGAATTGAGTAAGACTCAATCCCCGACCAATGCAGAAGATAGAGAGAAAATGAAAGATGTTCCCTATGCTTCAGCCATAGGCTCTATCATGTATGCGATGCTGTGTACCAGACCTGATGTGTGTCTTGCTATAAGTCTAGCAGGGAGGTACCAAAGTAATCCAGGAATGGATCACTGGACAATGGTCAAGAACATCCGGAAATACCTGAAAAGGACTAAGGATATGTTTCTCATATATGGAGGTGACAAAGAGCTCATCGTAAATGGTTACGTTGATGCAAGCTTTGACATTGATCCGGACGATTCTAAATCGCAAACCGGATACGTGTTTACATTAAACGTGTTGGGTTTCGTAGTAATTTCAAAAAATTTCCTACGCACACGCAAGATCATGTGACGCATAGCAACGAGAGGGTGGAGTGTGATCTACATACCTAGTAGATCGACAACGGAAGCGTTTGGTTGATGTAGTCGTACGTCTTCACAATCCGACCGATCAAGCACCGAAACTACGGCACCTCCGAGTTCTAGCACACGTTCAGCTCGATGATGATCCCCGGACTCCGATCCAGCAAAGTGTCGGGGAAGAGTTCCGTCAGCACGACGGCGTGGTGACAATCTTGATGTAATACAGCAGCAGGGCTATGCCTAAACACCGCTACAATATAATCGAGGACTATGGTGGATGGGGGCGCCGCACACGGCTAAGGAATAGATCAGGTGGATCAACTTGTGTGTTCTAGGGTGCCTCTACCTTAGTATATAAAGGACCAAAGGGGGGGAGGCTGGCCGGCCACATAGGGCGCGCCAGGAGAGTCCTACTCCCTCTGGGAGTAGGATTCCCCCCCCCCCCAATCCTAGTTGGACTAGGATTCGCGGAGGGGGGAAAAGAGAGAGAGGGGCCGACCCCCTGTCCTTGTCCTATTCGGACCAAGGGAGGGGAGGGGCGCGCGGCCCATGTAGGGCTGCCTCTTCTCTTTTCCACTAAGGCCCATCATGGCCCATTTAGCTCCCGGGGGGTTCCGGTAACCTCCCGGTACTCCGGTAAAATCCCGATTTCACCCGGAACACTTCCGGTATCCAAACATAGGCTTCCAATATATCAATCTTTATGTCTCGACCATTTCGAGACTCCTCGTAATGTCCATGATCACATCCGGGACTCCGAACAACCTTCGGTACATCAAAATGCATAAACTCATAATAAAATAGTCATTGTAACCTTAAGCGTGCGGACCCTACGGGTTCGAGAACAATGTAGACATGACCGAGACATGTCTCCAGTCAATTACCAATAGCGGGAACAGGATGCCCATATTGGCTCCTACATATTCTACGAAGATCTTTATCGGTCAGACTGTATAACAACATACATCGTTCCCTTTGTTATCGGTATGTTACTTGCCCAAGATTCGATCGTCGGTATTCCAATACCTAGTTCAATCTCGTTGCCGGCAAGTCTCTTTACTCGTTCTGTAATACATCATCCCGCAACTAACTCATTTAGTTGCAATGCTTGCAAGGCTTAAGTGATGTGCATTACCGAGAGGGCCCAGAGATACCTCTCCGACAATCGGAGTGACAAAATCTAATCTCGAAATACGCCAACCCAACATGTACCTTTGGAGACACCTGTAGTACTCCTTTATAATCACCCAGTTACATTGTGACGTTTTGGTAGCACACAAAGTGTTCCTCCGGCAAACGGGAGTTGCATAATCTCATAGTCATAGGAACATGTATAAGTCATGAAGAAAGCAATAGCAACATACTAAACGATCGGGTGCTAAGCTAATGGAATGGGTCATATCAATCACATCATTCTCCTAATGATGTGATCCCATTAATCAAATAACAACTCTTTTGTTTATGGTTAGGAAACATAACCATCTTCGATTAACGAGCTAGTCAAGTAGAGGCATACCAGTGACACTTTGTTTGTCTATGTATTCACACAAGTATTATGTTTCCGGTTAATACAATTCTAGCATGAATTATAAACATTTATCATGATATAAGGAAATAAATAATAACTTTATTATTGCCTCTAGGGCATATTTCCTTCAGTCTCCCACTTGCACTAGAGTCATTAATCTAGTTCACATCGCCATGTGATTTAACAGCAATAGTTCACATCACCATGTGATTAACACCCATAGTTCACATCGATATGTGATCAACACCCAAAAGGTTTACTAGAGTTAGTAATCTAGTTCACATCGCTATGTGATTAACACCCAAAGAGTACTAAGGTGTGATCATGTTTTGCTTGTGAGATAATTTTAGTCAACGGGTCTGCCACATTCAGATCCGTAAGTATTTTGCGAATTTCTATGTCAACAATGCTCTGCACGGAGCTACTCTAGCTTATTGCTCCCACTTTCAATATGTATCTAGATCGAGACTTAGAGTCATCCAGATCTGTGTCAAAACTTGCATTGACGTAACTTTTTACGACGAACCTTTTTGTCACCTCCATAATTGAGAAATATTTCCTTATTCCACTAAGGATAATTTTGACCGCTGTCCAGTGATCTACTCTTAGATCACTATTGTACTCCCTTGCTTAACACAGTGTAGGGTATACAATAGATCTGGTACATAGCATGGCATACTTTATAGAACCTATGGCTGAGGCATAGGGAATGACTTTCATTCTATTTCTATCTTCTGCCGTGGTCGGGCTTTGAGTCTTACTCAATTTCACACCTTGCAACACAGGCAAGAACTCTATCTTTGACTGTTCTATTTTGAACTACTTCAAAATCTTGTCAAGGTATGTACTCATTGAAAAACTTATCAAGCGTCTTGATCTATCTCTATAGATCTTGATGCTCAATATGTAAGCAGCTTTACCGAGGTCTTTCTTTGAAAAACTCCTTTCAAATATTCCTTTATGCTTTGAAGAAAATTATACATTATTTCAGATCAACAATATGTTGTTCACATATACTTATCAGAAATGTTGTAGTGCTCCCACTCACTTTCTTGTAAATACAGGCTTCACCGCAAGTCTGTATAAAAACTATATGCTTTGATCAACTTATCAAAGCGTATATTCCAACTCCGAGATGCTTGCACCAGTCCATAGATGGATCGTTGGAGCTTGCATATTTTGTTAACACCTTTAGGATTGACAAAACCTTCTAGTTGCATCGTATGCAACTCTTCTTTAGTAAATCCATTAAGGAATGCAGTTTTGTTTATCCATTTGCCAGATTTCATAAAATGCGGCAATTGCTAACATGATTCGGACAGACTTAAGCATGGATACGAGTGAGAAAATCTCATCATAGTCAACACCTTGAACTTGTCGAAAACCTTTTGCGACAATTCTAGCTTTGTAGATAGTAACACTGCTATCAGCGTCCGTCTTCCTCTTGAAGATCCATTTATTTTCTATGGCTTGCCGATCATCGGGCAAATCCATCAAAGTCCATACTTTGTTCTTATACATGGATCATATCTCAGATTTCATGGTCTCAAACCATTTCGCGGAATCTGGGCTCATCATTGCTTCCTCATAGTTTGCAAGTTCGTCATGGTCTAGTAACATGACTTCCAGAACAGGATTACCGTACCACTCTAGTGCGGATCTCACTCTGGTTTACCTACGAGATTTGGTAGTAACTTGATCTGAAGTTACATGATCATCATCATTAGCTTCCTCACTAATTGGTGTAGTAGTCACAGGAACAGATTTCTGTGATGAACTACTTTCCAATAAGGGAGCAGGTACAGTTACCTCATCAAGTTCTACTTTCCTCCCACTCACTTCTTTCGAGAGAAACTCCTTCTCTAGAAAAACTCCGAATTTAGCAACAAAAGTCTTGCCTTCGGATTTGTGATAGAAGGTGTACCCAACAGTCTCCTTTGGGTATCCTATGAAGACATATTTCTCCGATTTGGGTTTGAGCTTATTAGGATGAAACTTTTCATATAAGCATCACAACCCCAAACTTTAAGAAACGACAACTTTGGTTTCTTGCCAAACCACAGTTCAGATTGTGTTGTCTCAACGGACTTAGATGGTGCCCTATTTAACGTGAATGCAGCTGTCTCTAATGCATAACCCCAAAACGATAGTGGTAGATCGATAAGAGTCATCATAGATCGCACTATATCCAATAAAGTACGGTTATGACGTTCGGACACACCATTACACTATGGTGTTCCAGGTGGCGTGAGTAGTGAAACTATTTCACATTGTTTTAATTGAAGGCCAAACTCGTAACTCAAATACTCTTCTCTACGATCAGATCGTAGAAACTTTATTTTCCTTTTACGATGATTTTTCACTTCACTTTGAAATTCTTTGAACTTTTCAAATATTTCAGACTTATGTTTCATCAAGTAGATATACTCATATCTGCTCAAATCATCTGTGAAGTTCAAAAAATAACGATACTTGCCGTGAGCCTTAACACTCATCGGACCGCATACATCAGTATGTATTATTTCCAATAAGTCAGTTGCTCGCTCCGGAGAACGGAGTCTTAGTCATCTTGCCCATGAGGCATGGTTCGCAATCATCAAGTGATTCATAATCAAGTGATTCCAAAATCCCATCAGCATGGAGTTTCTTCATGCGCTTTACACCAATATGACCTAAACGGCAGTGCCACAAATAAGTTGCACTATCATTATTAACTTTGCGTCTTTTGGTTTCAATATTATGATTATGTGTATCACTACGATCGAGATCCAACGAACTATTTTCATTGGGTGTGTAACAATAAACATGATCGAATCATATTCATGCTCAACGCAAACACCAAATAACACTTATTCAGGTTCAACAGTAATCCCGAAAGTATAGGGAGTGTGCGATGATGATCATATCAATCTTGGAACCACTTCCAACACACATCGTCACTTCACCCTTAACTAGTCTCTGTTTATTCTGCAACTCCCGTTTTGAGTTACTAATCTTAGCAACTGAACTAGTATCAAATACTGAGGGGTTGCTATAAACACTAGTAAAGTACACATCAATAACATGTATATCAAATATACTTATGTTCACTTTGCCATCCTTCTTATCTGCTAATCACTTGGGGTAGTTCCGCTTCCAGTGACCAGTCCCTTTGCAGTAGAAACACTTAGTCTCAGGCTTAGGACCAGACTTGGGCTTCTTCACTTGAGCAGCAACTTGCTTGTTGTTCTTCTTGAAGTTCCCCTTCTTCCCTCTGCCCTTTTCTTGAAACTAGTGGTCTTGTCTACCATCAACACTTGATGTTTTTCTCGATTTCTACCTTCGTCAATTTCCGCATTACGAAGAGCTTGGGAATCGTTTCCGTTATCCCTTGCATATCATAGTTCATCACGAAGTTCTACTAACTTGGTGATGGTGACTAGAGAATTATGTCAATCACTATCTTATCTGGAAGATTAACTCCCACTTGATTCAAGCGATTGTTGTACTCAGACAATCTGGGCACATGCTCACTAGCTGAGCGATTCTCCTCCATCTTTTAGATATAGAACTTGTTGGAGACTACATATCTCTCAACTCGGGTATTTGCTTGAAATATTAACTTCAACTCCTGGAACATCTCATATGGTCCATGACGTTCAAAACGTCTTTGAAGTCCCGATTCTAAGCCATTAAGCGTGGTGCACTAGACTATCAAATAGTCATCATATTGAGCTAGCCAAACGTTCATAATGTCTGCATCGGCTCCTGCAATAGGTCTGTCATCTAGCGGTGCATCAAGGACATAATTCTTCTGTGCAGTAATGAGGATAAACCTCAGATCACGGATCCAATCCGCATCTTTGCTACTAACATCTTTCAACACAATTTTCTCTAGGAACATATCAAAATAAACATATGAAAGCAACAACGCGAGCTATTGATCTACAACATAATTTCCAAAATACTACCAGGACTAAGTTCATGATAAATTTAAGTTCAATTTAATCATATTACTTAAGAACTCCCACTTAGATAGACATCCCTATAATCCTCTAAGTGATTACGTGATCCAAATCAACTAAACCATGTCCGATCATCACGTGAGATGGAGTAGTTTCATTGGTGAACATCATTATGTTGATCATATCTACTATATGATTCACGCTCGACCTTTCGGTCTCCGTGTTCCGAGGCCATATCTGTATATGCTTGGCTCGTCAAGTATAACCTGAGTATTCCGCGTGTGCAACTGTTTTGCACCCGTTATATTTGAACGTAGAACCTATCACACCCGATCATCACGTGGTGTCTCAGCACGAAGAACTTTCGCAACGGTGCATACTCAGGAAGAACACTTCTTTATAATTTAGTGAGAGATCATCTTATAATGCTACCGTCAATCAAAGCAAGATAAGATGTATAAAAGATAAACATCACATGCAATCAATATAAGTGATATGATATGGCCATCATCATCTTGTGCTTGTGATCTCCATCTCTGAAGCACCGTCGCGATCACCATCGTCATCGGCGTGACACCTCGATCTCCATCGTAGCATCGTTGTCGACTCGCCAAGCTTGTGCTTCTACGACTATCGCTACCATTTAGTGATAAAGTAAAGCATTACATCACGATTGCATTGCATACAATAAAGCGACAACCATATGGCTCCTGCCGGTTGCCGATAACTCGGTTACAAAACATGATCATCTCATACAATAAAATTCAGCATCATGTCTTGACCATATCACATCACAACATGCCCTGCAAAAACAAGTTAGACGTCCTCTACTTTGTTGTTGCAAGTTTTACGTGGCTGCTATGGGCTTAAGTAAGAACCAATCTCACCTACGCATCAAAACCACAACGATAGTTTGTCAATTTGACTCCATTTTAACCTTCGCAAGGACCGGGCATAGCCACATTTGGTTCAACTAAAGTTGGAGAAACTGTCACCCACAAGCCACCTCTGTGCAAAGCACATCGGGAGAACCGGTCTCGCGTAAGCGTACGCGTAATGTCGGTCTGGGCCGCTTCATCCAACAATACCGCCGAACCAAAGTATGACATGCTGGTAGGCACTATGACTTATATCGCCCACAACCCACTTGTGTTCTACTCGTGCATATAACATCAACATATAAAACCAGGCTCGGATGCCACTGCTGGGTTTCGTAGTAATTTCAAAACTTTTCCTACGCACACGCAAGATCATGTGACACATAGCAACGAGAGGG
>NC_041386.1:649090591-649105603 GCF_002162155.2 Triticum dicoccoides
TGTGATCTACATACCTAGTAGATCGACAATGGAAGCGTTTGGTTGATGTAGTCGTACGTCTTCACGATCCGACCGATCAAGCATCGAAACTACGGCACCTCCGAGTTCTAGCACACGTTCAGCTCGATGACGATCCCCGGACTCCGATCCAGCAAAGTGTCGGGGAAGAGTTCCGTCAGCACGACGGCGTGGTGACGATCTTGATGTAATACAGCAGCAGGGTTACGCCTAAACTCCGCTACAATATAATCGAGGACTATGGTGGCTGGGGGCGCCGCACACGGCTAAGGAATAAATCACGTGGATCAACTTGTGTGTTCTAGTGTGCCTTTGCCTCAGTATATAAAGGACCAAAGGGGGGAGGCTGGCCGGCCACATAGGGCGCGCCAGGAGAGTCCTACTCCCTCTGGGAGTAGGATTCCCCTCCCCCCCAATCCTAGTTGGACTAGGATTCACGGAGGGGGGAAAAGAGAGAGAGGGGCCGGCCCCCTCTCCTTGTCCTATTCGGACCAAGGGAGGGGAGGGGTGTGCGGCCCATGTAGGGCTGCCTCTTCCCTTTTCCACTAAGGCCCATCATGGCCCATTTAGCTCCCGGGGGGTTCCGGTAACCTCCCGGTACTCCGGTAAAATCCCGATTTCACCCGGAACACTTCCGGTATCCAAACATAGGCTTCCAATATATCAATCTTTATGTCTCGACCATTTCGAGACTCCTCGTCATGTCCGTGATCACATCCGGGACTTCGAACAACCTTCGGTACATCAAAATGCATAAACTCATAATAAAACAGTCATCATAACCTTAAGCGTGCGGACCCTACGGGTTCGAGAACAATGTAGACATGACCGAGACATGTCTCTAGTCAATAACCAATAGCGGGACCTGGATGCCCATATTGGCTCCTACATATTCTACGAAGATCTTTATCGGTCAGACCGCATAACAACATATGTCGTTCCCTTTGTCATCGGTATGTTACTTGCCCGAGATTCGATCGTCGGTATTCCAATACCTAGTTCAATCTCGTTGCCGGCAAGTCACTTTACTCGTTCTGTAATATATCATCCCGCAACTAACTCATTTAGTTGCAATGCTTGCAAGGCTTAAGTGATGT
Source organism: Triticum dicoccoides (assembly GCF_002162155.2). Taxonomy (NCBI): domain Eukaryota; kingdom Viridiplantae; phylum Streptophyta; class Magnoliopsida; order Poales; family Poaceae; genus Triticum; species Triticum dicoccoides. The sequence goes on from NC_041386.1 coordinate 649,091,707, forward strand.
GCATTACCGAGAGGGCCCAGAGATACCTCTCCGACAATCGGAGTGACAAAATCTAATCTCGAAATACGCCAACCCAACATGTACCTTTGGAGACACCTGTAGTACTCCTTTATAATCACCCAGTTACGTTGTGACGTTTGGTAGCACACAAAGTGTTCCTCCGGCAAACGGGAGTTGCATAATCTCATAGTCATAGGAACATGTATAAGTCATGAAGAAAGCAATAGTAACATACTAAACGATCGGGTGCTAAGCTAATTGAATGGGTCATGTCAATCACACCATTCTCCTAATGATGTGATGCCGTTAATGAAATAACAACTCTTTTGTTTATGGTTAGGAAACATAACCATCTTTGATTAACGAGCTAGTCAAGTAGAGGCATACTAGTGACACTTTGTTTGTCTATGTATTCACACAAGTATTATGTTTCCGGTTAATACAATTCTAGCATGAATAATAAACATTTATCATGATATAAGGAAATAAATAATAACTTTATTATTGCCTCTAGGGCATATTTCCTTCAAAACGGTGGAGCTGTCAGTTGGTGCAGTTCTAAACAAAGCGTTGTGGCGGGATCTACATGTGAAGCGGAGTACATAGCTGCTTCGGAAGTAGCAAACGAAGGAGTCTGGATGAAGGAGTTCATATCCGATCTAGGTGTCATACCTAGTGCATCGGGTCCAATGAAAATCTTTTGTGACAATACTGGTGCAATTGCCTTGGCAAAGGAATCCAGATTTCACAAAAGAACCAAGCACATGAAGAGACGCTTCAATTCCATCCGGGATCTAGTCCAGGTGGGAGACATAGAGATTTGCAAGATACATACGGATCTGAATATAGCAGACCCGTTGACTAAGCCTCTTCCACGAGCAAAACATGATCAACACCAAAGCTCCATGGGTGTTAGAATCATTACTGTGTAATCTAGATTATTGACTCTAGTGCAAGTGGGAGACTGAAGGAAATATGCCCTAGAGGCAATAATAATGTTATTATTTTATTTCCTTATATCATGATAAATGTTTATTATTCATGCTAGAATTGTATTATCCGGAAACATAATACTTGTGTGAATACATAGACAAACCAAACGTCACTAGTATGCCTCTACTTGACTAGCTCATTAATCGAAGATGGTTATATTTCCTAACCATAGACATGTGTTGTCATTTGATTAATGGGATCACATCATTAGGAGAATGATGTGATTGACATGACCCATTCCATTAGCTTAGCACCCGATCGTTTAATATGTTGCTATTGCTTTCTTCATGACTTATACATGTTCCTATGACTATGAGATTATGCAACTCCCGTTTGCCAGAGGAACACTTTGTGTGCTACCAAACGTCACAACGTAACTGGTTGATTATAAAGGAGCTCTACAGCTGTCTCCAAAGGTACATGTTGGGTTGGCGTATTTCGAGATTAGGATTTGTCACTCCGATTGTCGGAGAGGTATCTCTGGGCCCTCTCGGTAATGCACATCACATAAGCCTTGCAAGCATTACAACTAATGAGTTAGTTTCAAGATGATGTATTACGAAACGAGTAAAGAGACTTGCCGATAACGAGATTGAACTAGGTATTGAGATACCGACGATCGAATCTCGGGCAAGTAACATACCGATGACAAAGGGAACAACGTATGTTGTTATGCGGTCTGACCGATAAAGATCTTTGTAGAATATGTGGGAGCCAATATGAGCATCCAGGTTCCGCTATTGGTTATTGACCGGAGACGTGTCTCGGTCATGTCTACATTGTTCTCGAACCCGTAGGGTCCGCACGCTTAAGGTTTTGATGACAGTTACATTATGAGTTTATGAATTTTGATGTACCGAAGTTTGTTCGGAGTCCCGGATGTGATCACGGACATGACGAGGAGTCTCAAAATGGTCGAGACATAAAGATTGATATATTGGAAGCCTATATTTGGATATCGGAAGTGTTCCGGGTGAAATCGGGATTTTACCGGAGTACCGGGAGGTTACCGGAACCCCTCGGGAGATATATGGGCCTTAGTGGGCTTTAGTGGAAGAGAGGAGAGGTGGCCAGGGCTGGGCCGCACGCCCTTCCCCCCTAGTCCGAATAGGACAAGGAGAGGGGGGCGGCGCCCCCCCTTCCTTCTCTCTCTCCTCTTTTCCCCTCCCGAATCCTATTCCAACTAGGAAAGGGGGGGAATCCTACTCCCGGTGGGAGTAGGACTCCTCCTGGCGCGCCCTCCTCCTGGCCGGCCGCACCTCTCCCTGCTCCTTTATATACGGGGGCAGAGGGCACACCTAGACACACAAGTTGATCCACGTGATCATATTCTTAGCCGTGTGCGGTGCCCCCTTCCGCCATAATCCTCGATAATATTGTAGCGGTGCTTAGGCGAAGCCCTGCGACGGTAGTACATCAAGATCGTCACCACGCTGTCGTGCTGACGGAACTCTTCCCCGACACTTTGCTGGATCGGAGTCCGGGGATCGTCATCGAGCTGAACGTGTGCTAGAACTTGGAGGTGCCGTAGTTTCGGTGCTTGATCGGTCGGGCCGTGAAGACGTACGACTACATCAACCGCGTTGTGCTAACGCTTCCGCTGTCGGTCTACAAGGGTACGTAGATCACACTCTCCCCTCTCGTTGCTATGCTTCACCATGATCTTGCGTGTGCGTAGGAATTTTTTTGAAATTACTACGTTCCCCAACATTTCAAGGTGGAGGGGTTCCGTCGAACTCACCCGCGCCTTCCTCAGAGCCGGCTATGCCCACCTCCCACGGGGCTCGCCGAGGATGTTCACCCTCAACGAGGTTCGTGACCGCGGCGGCATCCTCCTACTGCTCACGGTCACCTTCACCAACCCGTTTGACGCGCGCGAGCTCCTCGGCCAAGTCTTTTGGTGCGGCTGCGAGGCCATCTTCTTCACCGTCTACAACATCTACACCAACTACGAGCGCATCTTCCCCGCTGCAGGCCAGATGCACTCCCTTCCCTACGACGAGGAGGAGGAGGTGTGAAGATGAAGACGGTGTTGAAGGGGCGCGCGCGGCCAAGGTGGAAGAAGAAGGTCAAGATGAAGATGTTCAAGCCCGGAGTCAAGCTCGTCATGTTTCGTTTTTTATTTTGTTGCTTTTCTATGTCGTGTCGTGTCGTATCATGTTTCGTCATGTGTCTGTGAACTGTCCGTGAACTTATCATAGTTATTGCAATGGTACGGTGTGTTCCATCTTATCTAAGTTATTAGGGTTTATTATGTGTGTTAAAAAATGTCCGTGCCCAAACATATCATTTCTTCCCTAAACAAGTCATGAAGTTCGAGAACTTGTGGTTTTCATTAATGAAAATCGGAGGGGGTGAGAAGCCCTCTGTTTCATTCAAACAAAAAGTCATGAACTAACATGCAAATTTATTCCCTTTAAATCCTAAACCAAGTGCCACTCTAACCCTAAACCAAATGCCACTCTGACCAAAATCATGTGGTAGTGCAACATACATTTTCAACCTTCCAACCCTCCAAAATTTAAGTGCAAAACAATGGAAAACCACTCTCACGCGTGTGCAAACATTCACGGTCTCACTATTTTTTTTAAAAAAAATCACAATCTCACTATGTATACCTTCCTTCCCTATCCATGTCAAAGTCTTGTCATCTGTCCTGGCGGTTACCAGCGCAGCCCTAAACACCACAAACCCACGCGGTCCTGGGTTCGAGTCCCCAGCCGCACCAATTTTCTGTGCATTTTCCACCCTACATTTTTTAGACAAATTATGTTTTTCTCAATGTAATGCCCTTAAAAATTGTTCATTTATTTTGGCACTGGCGTAAACCTCTACCAGAGCTGAGGCACATTTTCCATGATATTTTGGTCTTTGATTTAAATCACGGTGTATTTGAATTGGATTAATTAACAGCTCCAAAAAATTTCTAACTTTAATTGTTTGGCTCTGGAATAATTCAATTAGCTTCCACAAAAAGTTCCAGCATTATGATTTACTGCCTAAATTAAATCAGAATAGAAAACAGAAAAATACTCAAGAGAACCCCCCAAATGGGCCTAATTGGATGCAGTTGGCCCATTAGTCCAGCCTGCACTTGGCTCTACGCTCTGAATTTGGCCCAAGAGCAACCTTTTTTGGACAAAAAGGCAGAGCAGAGAGCTGCATTTCATTGATCAAAAGTTTCTAAATTCCTAATTTCTTCACTTTTTTCCAACATATTTAAAGGTTGGTCACTTCTTCTCTTTTTGTTTCAACATTTAAACAACTTTAACCAACATTTAAACTAGGTGGATTTCTCAAACAATTTCAAGATTATAAATTCCTCCATAATTCATGCCTTTCCATACATTTTCAACATTACAACCAGTGCGATTACCATACCTACAAATGCCCAAAAGTATTTGCAAATGAGTATTGGTAGTGCTTGATCTTCAAGCTTCCTAACCTTCTTCTTCAACATCCTAAGCTCAACAGCTAGCTCTCTGTCAGTGCGTGCTTCGCCCTCCATCCCTTCTTCTGAAGCTCGTGGTGCGGCCACTGCCGTTCGTGGCAGCATGTGCAACCATTCTTCATGCTCTTCTTGCAGTTCATTCATCAGAGTCTTGGCCAGAGCATCGACCCAAAAAAAGAAGCATGTCACCTGCATGAACACCAAACAGATCAACCCATTGCTCAAAGATCCCGACCAAGAAAATGGTGCAATTGCCCCGATTCTTACCCCATTCTCGCTGCACACGTAGAACGGACGATTCTGGTTCCTCGGTGTCTGAGAAACCCTCTGATCAACGCCCGCCCGGCACCACGGACAGACGAAGACAGACATGTCCACACGCGCCCGGCTCTGCATCCGCGAGGTGGCGCGGGAGCTTGAGGAAGACATGGAGCTCGGAGCCGAAGGGATCTCAACGCCGCCGCGCCCTCCACTGCTAGCTTCCCACCGCCGCGCCCTCCACAGCTAGCTTCCCGCCGCCGTGCTCTCTCTCTCTCGCCGTGGTCACTGCCGTGCTCTCTGTCGCCGTGGTCACCGCCGCTGTCGCCCGCTTATATAGCACACCCGCCAACGGCTCTCTGCTCAACGCTCTCTGCTGGGTCCCACAAGCCACGCGTGCAACGGTCTGAATAAAATTGTCCGTTTCTGTCGCCTGGTCCCACCTGTAAGGGCCGAGTCAAAAGGTTGACCTGACGGAGACGGCAGAGTTCACGGAACGAGTCGGTGCGCACGGACTAGGGGCAAAACTGAGCACAATTCGCATCTGAGGGCAAAACTGAGTACATGGACACCACTGAGGGCAAAAGGATAATTAACCCTTTGTTATTCGTACCATCTATGTAGTTCATTGTGGATCAAGTAAAATTTCAGATTGGTGTGCCGGCGGTGAACGGAACAGGTGCTTAGAGCTCACTGAAAGTCAGTACTGTGCTCTGATAATATCTTTTTCTTCGGACGTGCTTCTAATCTTCTTTGTGGGCTGTTGAAGCTAGGAGAGCCGAACTTCACCTAGCGATGTTCAAATTCACGTGCAATATATATTTGGTGAGATTCGCCGACTGTTTCTGGCGTTCATAAATTTTAATGTGCAATTAGGTTGTGCCCTCGTGTGATATTATGCTTGGAATCCCGCAAAAAAGAAAGAAATATTATATTCATGGTGTTGTGTGTCTACGTCCAAAAAAGACCAAAACCCATACCCCTCCCCAAAATTGCACAATAAAGTATAAAATTGCACTAGTGAATGGTATGTAACTTTAGTGCAACTTTGGACCCAAGGGGTAGCTAAAAAGCTCCCTCAAGCATCTGAAAATAATAATAATAATAATGTAATATTTATATCAATTACAAAATTATATTTTACACAAGTACATATACCATTTAGCATGTTTGATATATTTCACAAGCAAAGGACAAGTTTTGTCTCCAGAAAAAAGTCAGTGCTGTAAGCAACTTTTTAAGCATTAAATTCGTTTTTAATTTCCCGCAAAAAATTATGTTTTTTAACATAAACGACATGAAATGCGTACAAGTATAAATTTTAGGCAGTTGTATTAACACGTTTTAGGCACATGATATGGCTATGTAGAGGCGTCGATGGTGTTTTTGGCTGGACCGACGATTTCTAGTGGCGAGCCGTCGGTGGATGTGATTCCACCTAATGGAATGCGATCGGCAACGACGTGCATTGTGTTCCAACGAGGTAGTCCTCCGCTTGGGAGCGCGTATGGCTCCATGGTCCTCCACTGCTAGGCAACTCTCGCAATGGCAGGAGGGTCTTGGACCTTCAAACCCGGCCAGAACGACGAGTTTGTTTTGTGGACCAATTCTATGCCACATGCGAGGATAGCGTAGCATGAGGACACTGCAAGAGTGCTGGAGTGTCCCGAATTGGGAATTTGGCGGTACCGGCGACCTTCCTCTCTCGCCAATCTTCATCTATGTGTGAAGGCGACCTTCATCTTTTGGAGCCTTTGATGGAGACTGGCACTTGTTGGGGCTTGACTGTCTACTTATGCGTGCATGGTGTTCACTTGCGTGGCATCTCAGGTTAATACTGTGCTACGCATGTAGCTACTGTGATTTTGGAAAGTGGTGGCGACAACACATGATCACTTGCGTGGCGTCTCAGGTTAAGACCGTGCTACCTGTGATTCCGAAAAGTGGTGGCGACAACACATGATGACTTTGATTTGGTGGTGGTTCTCGAATACCTTGTCTCGAGCTCCGGGTGGAAATCTTAGGTTTGACCCTAGTCGGTTATACATGGCAATGGCGGTGTTTTGCATCTTAACCTTGTTGAAGGAATTGCTTAGATTTGCTCATACTTTATCTTCAGGTTGAAACCAAGGATCTGGCCAAGGATCTGGCCATTGGTGATTGGATCTGCTGACAACGACGTTTAAGTGTTGTTCCCTTCCTGAAGACATTGCTACTCACTAGTGCAGAAATGCTTACACACAATCTTAATTGGTGGCACGCCACTTTCAATCTAGCTACGCCACCAGTATTTTTCCAAAATACCCGTTGTGTGGTCATACTCGGTACACCAAGACTAGTAGGTTACTGGTGGCATTCCTTCATTTTCACACGCCACTAGTGTGTGGGGCCAAGTGTAGATACCGGGCATATGTTATGAAGGAGTTTTGGAGATGGAGAAGGTTCTGAACACTATCCCTTGCAAGGTGTTGCAGGAGATGAACTTTTTATTGGCTGCACCATACACTGAATAGGAGATTAAATGCGCTCTTTTCCATATGTCTCCTTTGAAAGCTCCTAGCCCGGACGGTATCCTGGCCAAAAAAAAATTCAGCATCAATGGGAATTGTGTGGAATGGATGTCACTCAAACAGTTCTTAAAATTATTGAAGGAAAGGACATCGTGGAGTTAATAACTAGTACTGTTTTGGTGTTAATTCTGAAGGTACCTGACCCCTCTAGTCTCTCTCAGTTTTGGCCTATTAGATTGTGCAAGGTTCAGTACAAGATTGCCTCTAAGGTCTTGGCTAACTTGTTAAAGAACCCCCTATGAAGAGGAACAAAGTCTAAAAACACTGGTCATGCGCTCTAAAACTGAAGGAAATATGCCCTAGAGGCAATAATAAAGTTATTATTTATTTCCTTATATCATGATAAATGTTTATTATTCATGCTAGAATTGTATTAACCGGAAACATAATACTTGTGTGAATACATAGACAAACAAAGTGTCACTAGTATGCCTCTACTTGACTAGCTCGTTAATCGAAGATGGTTATGTTTCCTAACCATAAACAAAAGAGTTGTTATTTGATTAACGGGATCACATCATTAGGAGAATGATGTGATTGACATGGCCCATTCCATTAGCTTAGCACCCGATCGTTTAGTATGTTGCTATTGCTTTCTTCATAACTTATACATGTTCCTATGACTATGAGATTATGCAACTCCCGTTTGCCGGAGGAACACTTTGTGTGCTATCAAACGTCACAACGTAACTGAGTGATTATAAAGGAGTACTACAGGTGTCTCCAAAGGTACATGTTGGGTTGGCGTATTTCGAGATTAGATTTTGTCACTCCGATTGTCGGAGAGGTATCTCTGGGCCCTCTCGGTAATGCACATCACTTAAGACTTGCAAGCATTGCAACTAAATGAGTTAGTTGCGGGATGATATATTACAGAACGAGTAAAGAGATTGAACTAGGTATTGGAATACCGACGATCGAATCTCGGGCAAGTAACATACCGATGACAAAGGGAACGACGTATGTTGTTATGCGGTCTGACCGATAAAGATCTTCGTAGAATATGTAGGAGCCAATATGGGCATCCAGGTCCCGCTATTGGTTATTGACTGGAGACATGTCTCGTTCATGTCTACATTGTTCTCGAACCCGTAGGGTCCGCACGCTTCAGGTTACGATGACTGTTTTATTATGAGTTTATGCATTTTGATGTACCGAAGGTTGTTCGGAGTCCCGGATGTGATCACGGACATGACGAGGAGTCTCGAAATGGTCGAGACATAAAGATTGATATATTGGAAGCCTATGTTTGGATACCGGAAGTGTTCCGGGTGAAATCGGGATTTTACCGGAGTACCGGGAGGTTACCGGAACCCCCCGGGAGCTAAATGGGCCATGATGGGTCTTAGTGGAAAAGAGAAGAGGCAGCCCTACATGGGCCGCGCGCCCCTCCCCTCCCTTGGTCCGAATAGGACAAGGAGAGGGGGCCGGCCCCTCTCTCTCTTTTTCCCCCTCCGCGAATCCTAGTCCAACTAGGATTGGGGGGGGGGGGGAATCCTACTCCCAGAGGGAGTAGGACTCTCCTGGCGCGCCCTATGTGGCCAGCCAGCCTCCCCCCCTTTGGTCCTTTATATACTAAGGCAGAGGCACCCTAGAACACACAAGTTGATCCACGTGATCTATTCCTTAGCCGTGTGCGGCGCCCCCAGCCACCATAGTCCTCGATTATATTGTAGCGGAGTTTAGGCATAGCCCTGCTGCTGTATTACATCAAGATCGTCACCACGCCAGCGTGCTGACGGAACTCTTCCCCGACACTTTGCTGGATCAGAGTCCGGGGATCGTCATCGAGCTAAACGTGTGCTAGAACTCGGAGGTGCCATAGTTTCGGTGCTTGATCGGTCGGATCGTGAAGACGTACGACTACGTCAACCAAACGCTTCCGTTGTCGATCTACTAGGTATGTAGATCACACTCCCCCCTCTCGTTGCTATGCGTCACATGATCTTGCGTGTGCGTAGGAATTTTTTTGAAATTACTACGAATCCCAACAGTGGCATCCGAGCCTGGTTTTATATGTTGATGTTATATGCACGAGTAGAACACAAGTGAGTTGTGGGCGATATAAGTCATACTGCCTACCAGCATGTCATACTTTGGTTCGGCGGTATTGTTGGATGAAGCGGCCCAGACTGACATTACGTGTACGCTTACGCGAGACCGTTTCTCCCGACGTGCTTTGCACAGAGGTGGCTTGTGGGTGACAGTTTCTCCAACTTTAGTTGAACCAAGTGTGGCTACGCCCGGTCCTTGCGAAGGTTAAAACGGAGTCAAATTGACAAACTATCGTTGTGGTTTTGATGCGTAGGTGAGATTGGTTCTTACTTAAGCCCGTAGCAGCCAAGTAAAACTTGCAACAACAAAGTAGAGGACGTCTAACTTATTTTTGTTGGGCATGTTGTGATGTGATATGGTCAGGACATGATGCTGAATTTTATTGTATGAGATGATCATGTTTTGTAACCGAGTTATCGGCAACCGGTAGGAGCCATATGGTTGTCGCTTTATTGTATGCAATGCAATCGCGATGTAATGCTTTACTTTATCACTAAACGGTAGCGATGGTCGTAGAAGCACAAGCTTGGCGAGTCGACAACGATGCTACGATGGAGATCAAGGTATCACGCCGGTGACGATGGTGATCACGACGGTGCTTCGGAGATGGAGATCACAAGCACAAGATGATGATGGCCATATCATATCACTTATATTGATTGCATGTGATGTTTATCTTTTATGCATCTTATCTTGCTTTGATTGACGGTAGCATTATAAGGTGATCTCTCACTAAATTATCAAGAAGTATTCTCCCTGAGTATGCACCGTTTTGAAAGTTCTTCGTGCTGAGACACCACGTGATGATCGGGTGTGATAGGTTCTACGTTCAAATACAACGGGTGCAAAACAGTTGCACACGTGGAATACTCAGGTTATACTTGACGAGCCAAGCATATACAGATATTGCCTCAGAACACGGAGACCGAAAGGTCGAGCGTGAATCATATAGTAGATATGATCAACATAATGATGTTCACCAATGAAACTACTCCATCTCACGTGATGATCGGACATGGTTTAGTTGATTTGGATCACGTAATCACTTAGAGGATTAGAGGGATGTCTATCTAAGTGGGAGTTCTTAAGTAATATGATTAAATTGAACTTAAATTTATCATGAACTTAGTCCTGGTAGTATTTTGGAAATTATGTTGTAGATCAATAGCTCGCGTTGTTGCTTTCATATGTTTATTTTGATATGTTCCTAGAGAAAATTGTGTTGAAAGATGTTAGTAGCAAAGATGTGGATTGGATCCGTGATCTGAGGTTTATCCTCATTGCTGCACAAAAGAATTATGTCCTTGATGCACCGCTAGATGACAGACCTATTGCAGGAGCAGATGCAGACATTATGAACGTTTGGCTAGCTCAATATGATGACTACTTGATAGTTTAGTGCACCATGCTTAATGGCTTAGAATCGGGACTTCAAAGATGTTTTGAACGTCATGGACCATATGAGATGTTCCAGGAGTTGAAGTTAACATTTCAAGCAAATACCCGAGTTGAGAGATATGTAGTCTCCAACAAGTTCTATAGCTAAAAGATGGAGGAGAATCGCTCAACTAGTGAGCATGTGCCCAGATTGTCTGAGTACAACAATCGCTTGAATCAAGTGGGAGTTAATCTTCCAGATAAGATAGTGATTGACAGAATTCTCTAGTCACCATCACCAAGTTAGTAGAACTTCGTGATGAACTATGATAGGCAAGGGATAACGGAAACGATTCCCAAGCTCTTCGTAATGCGGATATTGACGAAGGTAGAAATCGAGAAAAACATCAAGTGTTGATGGTAGACAAGACCACTAGTTTCAAGAAAAGGGCAGAGGGAAGAAGGGGAACTTCAAGAAGAACAGCAAGCAAGTTGCTGCTCAAGTGAAGAAGCCCAAGTATGGTCCTAAGCCTGAGACTAAGTGTTTCTACTGCAAAGGGACTGGTCACTGGAAGCGGAACTACCCCAAGTGATTGGCAGATAAGAAGGATGGCAAAGTGAACATAAGTATATTTGATATACATGTTATTGATGTGTACTTTACTAGTGTTTATAGCAACCCCTCAGTATTTGATACTAGTTCAGTTGCTAAGATTAGTAACTCGAAACGGGAGTTGCAGAATAAACAGAGACTAGTTAAGGGTGAAGTGACGATGTGTGTTGGAAGTGGTTCCAAGATTGATATGATCATCATCGCACACTCCCTATACATTCGGGATTAGTGTTGAACCTGAATAAGTGTTATTTGGTGTTTGCGTTGAGCATGAATATGATTTGATCATGTTTATTGTTACACACCCAATGAAAATAGTTCGTTGGATCTCGATCGCAGTGATACACATAATCATAATATTTAAACCAAAAGATGCAAAGTTAATAATGATAGTGCAACTTATTTGTGGCACTGCCGTTTAGGTCATATTGGTGGAAAGCGCATGAAGAAACTCCATGCTGATGGGATTTTGGAATCACTTGATTATGAATCACTTGATGATTGCGAACCATGCCTCATGGGCAAGATAACTAAGACTTCGTTCTCCGAAGCGAGCAACTGACTTATTGGAAATAATACATACTAATGTATGCGGTCCGATGAGTGTTAAGGCTCACGGCAAGTATCATTATTTTCTGAACTTCAGAAATGATTTGAGCAGATATGAGTATATCTACTTGATGAAACATAAGTCTGAAACATTTGAAAAGTTCAAAGAATTTCAGAGTGAAGTGAAAAATCATCGTAAAAGGAAAATAAAGTTTCTACGATCTGATCGTAGAGAAGAGTATTTGAGTTACGAGTTTGGCTTCAATTAAAACAATGTGAAATAGTTTCACTACTCACGCCACCTGGAACACCATAGTGTAATGGTGTGTCCGAACGTCATAACCGTACTTTATTGGATATAGTGCGATCTATGATGTCTCTTACCGATCTACCACTATCGTTTTGGGGTTATGCATTAGAGACAGCTGCATTCACGTTAAATAGGGCACCATCTAAGTCCGTTGAGACGACACAATCTGAACTGTGGTTTGGCAAGAAACCAAAGTTGTCGTTTCTTAAAGTTTGGGGTTGTGATGCTTATATGAAAAGTTTCATCCTAATAAGCTCAAACCCAAATCGGAGAAATATGTCTTCATAGGATACCCAAAGGAGACTGTTGGGTACACCTTCTATCACAAATCCGAAGGCAAGACTTTTGTTGCTAAATTCGGAGTTTTTCTAGAGAAGGAGTTTCTCTCGAAAGAAGTGAGTGGGAGGAAAGTAGAACTTGATGAGGTAACTGTACCTGCTCCCTTATTGGAAAGTAGTTCATCACAGAAATCTGTTCCTGTGACTACTACACAAATTAGTGAGGAAGCTAATGATGATGATCATGTAACTTCAGATCAAGTTACTACCAAATCTCGTAGGTAAACCAGAGTGAGATCCGCACTAGAGTGGTACGGTAATCCTGTTCTGGAAGTCATGTTACTAGACCATGACGAACTTGCGAACTATGAGGAAGCAATGATGAGCCCAGATTCCGCGAAATGGTTTGAGACCATGAAATCTGAGATATGATCCATGTATGAGAACAAAGTATGAACTTTGATGGATTTGCCCGATGATCGGCAAGCCATAGAAAATAAATGGATCTTCAAGAGGAAGACGGACGCTGATAGCAGTGTTACTATCTACAAAGCTAGAATTGTCGCAAAAGGTTTTCGACAAGTTCAAGGTGTTGACTACGATGAGTTTTTCTCACTCGTATCTATGCTTAAGTCTGTCCGAATCATGTTAGCAATTGCCGCATTTTATGAAATCTGGCAAATGGATAAACAAAAATGCATTCCCTAATGGATTTACTAAAGAAGAGTTGCATACGATGCAACTAGAAGGTTTTGTCAATCCTAAAGGTGTTAACAAAATATGCAAGCTCCAATGATCCATCTATGGACTGGTGCAAGCATCTCGGAGTTGGAATATATGCTTTGATAAGTTGATCAAAGCATATAGTTTTTATACAGACTTGCGGTGAAGCCTGTATTTACAAGAAAGTTAGTGGGAGCACTACAACATTTCTGATAAGTATATGTGAACAACATATTGTTGATCGGAAATAATGTATAATTTTCCTGAAAGCATAAAGGAATAATTGAAAGGAGTTTTTCAAAGAAAGACCTCGGTAAAGCTGCTTACATATTGAGCATCAAGATCTATAGAGATAGATCAAGACGCTTGATAAGTTTTTCAATGAGTACATACCTTGACAAGATTTTGAAGTAGTTCAAAATGGAACAATCAAAGAAAGAGTTCTTGCCTGTGTTGCAAGGTGTGAAATTGAGTAAGACTCAAAGCCCGACCACGGCAGAAGATAGAAATAGAATGAAAGTCATTCCCTATGCCTCAGCCATAGGTTCTATAAAGTATGCCATGTTGTGTACCAGATCTATTGTATACCCTACACTGTGTTAAGCAAGGGAGTACAATAGTGATCTAAGAGTAGATCACTGGACAGCGGTCAAAATTATCCTTAGTGGAATAAGGAAATATTTCTCAATTATGGAGGTGACAAAAAGGTTCGTCGTAAAA
>NC_041386.1:649105783-649107525 GCF_002162155.2 Triticum dicoccoides
GTGTACCAGATCTATTGTATACCCTACACTGTGTTAAGCAAGGGAGTACAATAGTGATCTAAGAGTAGATCACTGGACAGCGGTCAAAATTATCCTTAGTGGAATAAGGAAATATTTCTCAATTATGGAGGTGACAAAAAGGTTCGTCATAAAAAGTTACGTCGATGCAAGTTTTGACACAGATCTGGATGACTCTAAGTCTCGATCTAGATACATATTGAAAGTGGGAGCAATAAGATAGAGTAGCTCCGTGCAGAGCATTGTTGACATAGAAATTCGCAAAATACTTACGGATCTGAATGTGGCAGACCCGTTGACTAAAATTATCTCACAAGCAAAACATGATCACACCTTAGTACTCTTTGGGTGTTAATCACATAGCGATGTGAACTAGATTACTGACTCTAGTAAACCCTTTTGGGTGTTGATCACATATCGATGTGAACTATGGGTGTTAATCACATGGTGATGTGAACTATTGCTGTTAAATCACATGGCGATGTGAATTAGATTATTGACACTAGTGCAAGTGGGAGACTGAAGGAAATGTGCCCTAGAGGCAATAATAAAGTTATTATTTATTTCCTTATATCATGATAAATGTTTATTATTCATGCTAGAATTGTATTAACCGAAAACATAATACTTGTGTGAATACATAGACAAACAAAGTGTCACTAGTATGCCTCTACTTGACTAGCTCGTTAATCGAAGATGGTTATGTTTCCTAACCATAAACAAAAGAGTTGTTATTTGATTAACGGCATCACATCATTAGGAGAATGATGTGATTGACATGACCCATTCCATTAGCTTAGCACCCGATCGTTTAGTATGTTGCTATTGCTTTCTTCATAACTTATACATGTTCCTATGACTATGAGATTATGCAACTCCCGTTTGCCGGAGGAACACTTTGTGTGCTACCAAACGTCACAACGTAACTGGGTGATTATAAAGGAGTACTACAGGTGTCTCCAAAGGTACATGTTGGGTTGGCGTATTTCGAGATTAGATTTTGTCACTCCGATTGTCGGAGACGTATCTCTAGGCCCTCTCGGTAATGCACATCACTTAAGCCTTGCAAGCATTGCAACTAAATGAGTTAGTTGCGGGATGATGTATTACAAAACGAGTAAAGAGATTTGCCGGCAACGAGATTGAACTAGGTATTGGAATACCGACGATCGAATCTCGGGCAAGTAACATACCAATGACAAAGGGAACGACGTATGTTGTTATGCGGTCTGACCGATAAAGATCTTCGTAGAATATGTAGGAGCCAATATGGGCATCCAGGTCCCGCTATTGGTTATTGACTGGAGACATGTCTCGGTCATGTCTACATTGTTCTCGAACCCGTAGGGTCCGCACGCTTAAGGTTACGATGACTGTTTTATTATGAGTTTATGCATTTTGATGTACCGAAGGTTGTTCGGAGTCCCGGATGTGATCACGGACATGACGAGGAGTCTCGAAATGGTCGAGACATAAAGATTGATATATTGGAAGCCTATGTTTGGATACCGGAAGTGTTCCGGGTGAAATCGGGATTTTACCGGAGTACCGGGAGGTTACCGAAACCCCCCGGGAGCTAAATGGGCCATGATGGGCCTTAATGGAAAAGAGAAGAGGCAGCCCTACATGGGCCGCGCGCCCCTCCCCTCCCTTGGTCCGAATAGGACAAGGAGAGGGGGCCGGCCCCTCTCTCTCTTTTCCCCCCTCCACGAATCCTAGTCCAA
>NC_041386.1:649107854-649153790 GCF_002162155.2 Triticum dicoccoides
CTGGCGCGCCCTATGTGGCCAGCCAGCCTCCCCCCGTTTGGTCCTTTATATACTAAGGCAGAGGCACCCTAGAACACACAAGTTGATCCACATGATCTATTCCTTAGCCGTGTGCGGCGCCCCCAGCCACCACAGTCCTCGATTATATTGTAGCGGAGTTTAGGCATAGCCCTGCTGCTGTATTACATCAAGATCGTCACCACGCCATCGTGCTGACGGAACTCTTCCCCGACACTTTGCTGGATCGGAGTCCGGGGATCGTCATCGAGCTAAACGTGTGCTAGAACTCGGAGGTGCCATAGTTTCGGTGCTTGATCGGTCGGATCGTGAAGACGTACGACTACGTCAACCAAACGCTTCCGTTGTCGATCTACTAGGTATGTAGATCACACTCCCCCCTCTCGTTGCTATGCGTCACATGATCTTGCGTGTGCGTAGGAATTTTTTTGAAATTACTACGAATCCCAACAAAAACTTGACATGAAGAAGGCTTATGACCTGGTTGAATGGACTTATCTTGAAGCAATTATGATCAAGTTGGGCTTTTCTCAACAGTGGCTTAATAGTTATGAACATGTTGAGCTCTATTTCTTTTTCTGTTATGTTTAGTGAGAAGAAATCGGATGAATTAAAACCCACCAGAGGTATCCGACATGGAGATCCTCTTTCACCTTACCTCTTTTTGCTGCAGCAGAGGGCTATTCATGCCTCCTGAAGTATTTTGACCAGTCATCATACTTAATAGGAATTAAAGTGGCTCAGTCACTACCTTTGGTGAATTCCTTATTGTTTGCATATGATAACCTGTTATGTTTGAAAGCAAGTAAAGAAGGGGCTGAAGAAGCATAAAACCTTTTGGAGACTTACTGCAAGGCTTTAGGACCAAAAATCAATTTAAAGAAGTTTTCTGTATTCTTTAGCAAAGGGTGCCCTCATATTATCACGGATGAGGTAAAATCTAGGCTTAACATGCAAAATCAACCCTTAAGTGAAAAATATTTCGGTTCGCCTACTGATGTTAGAAGATCCTAAAATGGGACTTTCAAGTATTTTAAAGATAGAATTTGGAACAAAAATTTAGGGCTGACTTGACAAACTCGTATCTGTGGGAGGGGAGGACATCTTGATCAAGTCTGTTGTGCAGGCTATCCTCTTTGGGTTGACTTAAATTACCTTGAGGTCTTTGTTGGGGAACGTAGCAGAAATTCAAAATTTTCCTACGTGTCACCAAGATCAATCTATGGAGTCATCTAGCAACGAGGGAGGAGTGGATCTACATACCCTTGTAGATCGCGCGCGGAAGCATTCAAGAGAACGGGGTTGATGGAGTCGTACTCGTCGTGATCCAAATCACCGATGATCCTAGCGCCGAACGGACGGCACCTCCGCGTTCAACACACGTACGGAGCAGCGACGTCTCCTCCTTCTTGATCCAGCAACGGGGGAGGAGAGTTTGAGGAAGATGGCTCCAGCAGCAGCACGACGGCGTGGTGGTGATGGAGCTGCAGTACTCCGGCAGGGCTTCGCTAAGCTCTATGGAGGAGGAGGAGGTGTTGGAGAGGGAGAGGGAGGCACCAAGGCGCGTGGTGAGAGGCCCTCCTTCCGTCACTATATATAGGGAGGCCAAGGAGGGCGCCAGCCCTAGGAGATCCAATCTCCTAGGGGGGCGGCGGCCAAGGGAGGAGTCCCTCCCCCCCAAGGCACCTAGGGGTGCCTTCCCCTCTTAGGACTCTTCCCCTAGGATTTCCCCACCCTTAGGCGCATGGGCCCTAGGGGGAAGTGGAGCCCCAGCCCACTTTGGGCTGGATCCCTTCCCACTTCAGCCCATGGGGCCCTCCGGGATAGGTGGCCCCACCCGGTGGACCCCCGGGACCCTTCCGGTGGTCCCGGTACAATACCGGTGACCTCAAAACTTGTCCCGATGGCCGAAATAGCACTTCCTATATATAATTCTTTACCTCCGGACCATTCCGGAACTCCTCGTGACGTCCGGGATCTCATCCGGGACTCGGAACAACATTCGGGTTACTGCATATACATATCCCTACAACCCTAGCGTCACCGAACCTTAAGTGTGTAGACCCTACGGGTTCAGGAGACATGCAGACATGACCGAGATGACTCTCTGGTCAATAACCAAAAGCGGGATCTGGATACCCATGTTGGCTCCCACATGTTCCACGATAATCTCATCGGATGAACCACGATGTCAAGGACTTAATCAATCCCGTATACAATTCCCTTTGTCTATCGGTACGATACTTGCCCGAGATTCGACCGTCGGAATCCCGATACCTTGTTCAATCTCGTTACCAGTAAGTCTCTTTACTCGTTCCGTGACACATCATCCTGTGATCAACTCCTTGATCACATTGTGCACATTATGATGATGTCCTATCGAGTGGGCCCAGAGATACCTCTCCGTTTACATGGAGCGACAAATCCAAGTCTTGATTCGTGCCAACCCAACAGACACTTTCGGAGATACCCGTAGTGCACCTTTATAGTCACCCAGTTACGTTGTGATGTTTGGCACACCCAAAGCACTCCTACGGTATCCGGGAGTTGCACAATCTCATGGTCTAAGGAAATGATACTTGACATTAGAAAAGCTTTAGCATACGAACTACATGATCTTGTGCTAGGCTTAGGATTGGGTCTTGTCCATCACATCATTCTCCTAATGATGTGATCCCGTTATCAATGACATCCAATGTCCATGGTCAGGAAACCTTAACCATCTATTGATCAACGAGCTAGTCAACTAGAGGCTTACTAGGGACATGGTGTTGTCTATGTATCCACACATGTATCTAAGTTTCCTATCAATACAATTCTAGCATGGATAACAAACGATTATCATGAACAAGGAAATATAATAATAACTAATTTATTATTGCCTCTAGGGCATATTTCCAACAGTCTCCCACTTGCACTAGAGTCAATAATCCAGTTCACATCGATGTGTGATTAACACTCAAGGTCACATCCCCATGTGACTAACACCCAAAGAGTTTACTAGAGTCAATAATCTAGTTCACATTACCATGTGATTAACACTCGATGAGTTCTGGGTTTGATCATGTTATGCTTGTGAGAGATGTTATAGTCAACGGGTCTGAATCTTTCAGATCCGTATGTACTTCGCAAATTTCTATGTCATCTTGTAGATGCAACTACTACGCTACATTTGGTGCTATTCCAAATAACTGTTCTACTATACGAATCCAGTTTACTACTCAGAATAATCTGGATTAGTGTCAAAGTTTGCATCGGCGTAACCCTTTATGACGAACTCTTTTACCACCTCCATAATCGAGAAAATTCCTTAGTCCGCTAGTTACTAAGGATAACTTTGACCGCTGTCCTGTGATCCATTCTTAGATCACTCTTATACCCCTTGACTGACTCATGGCAAGGCACACTTCAGGTGCGGTACACAGCATAGCATACTGTAGGGCCTATGTCTTAAGCATAGGGGACGACCTTCGTCCTTTCTCTTTCTTCTGCCGTGGTTGAGCTTTAAGTCTTAACTTCATACCTTACAACTCAGGCAAGTACTCCTTCTTTGACTGATCCATCTTGAACCCCTTCAAGATCATGTCAAGGTATGTGCTCATTTGAAAGTACCATTAAGCGTTTTGATCTATCCTTATAGATCTTGATGCTCAATGTTCAAGTAGCTTAATCCAGGTTTTCCATTGAAAACCACTTTCCAAATAACCCTATATGCTTTCCAGAAATTCTACATCATTTCTGATCCATAATATGTCAACAACATATACTCATCAGAAATTCTATAGTGCTCCCACTCACTTCTTTGGAAATACAAGTTTCTCATAAACTTTGTATAAACCCAAAATCTTTGATCATCTCATCAAAGCGTACATTCCAACTCCGAGATGCTTACTCCAGTCCTTAGAAGGATTGTTGGAGCTTTGCATATTTATTAGCATCTTTCAGGATTGACAAAACCTTCCGGTTGTATCACATACAACCTTTCCTCAAGAAAATCGTCGAGGAAACAATGTTTTTTTGGCATCCTATCTGCAAGATTTCACAAATAATGCAGTAATTGCTAATATAATTCCAACAGACTCTTAGCATCGCTACGAATGAGAAAGTCTCATCGCAGTCAGCTCCTTGAACTTGTCGGAAAACATCTTAACGACAAGTCGAGCTTTCTTAATGGTGATACCTACCATCATTTTCCGTCTTCCTTTTAAAAATCCATATGTACCTAACAGCCTTACGACCATCAAGTAGTTCTCCCAAAGTCTACACTTTGTTTTCATACATGGATCCTTTCTCGGATTTTATGGCCTCGAGCCATTTATCGGAATCCGGGCCCACCATCGCTTCTCCATAGCTCGTAGGTTCATTGTTGTCTAGCAACATGACTTCCAAGACAGGATTACGTACCACTCTGAAGTAGTACGCATCCTTGTCATCCCACAAGATTTGGTAGTGACTTGATCTGAAGTTTCATGATCACTATCATAAGCTTCCACTTCAATTGGTGTAGGTGCCACAGGAACAACTCCTGTGCCCTGCCACACACTAGTTGAAGAGATGGTTCAATAACCTCATCAAGTCTCCACCATCCTCCCACTCAATTCTTTCGAGAGAAACTTTTCCTCGAGAAAGGACCCGATTCTAGGAACAATCCCTTATTGCTTTCGAATATGAGACAGGAGGTATACCCAACTGTTTTGGGTGTCCTATGAAGATGCATTTATCCGCTTTGGGTTCGAGCTTACAGCCTGAAACTTTTTCGCATAAGCGTTGCAGCCCCAAACTTTTAAGAAATGACAGCTTAGGTTTCTCTAAACCACAGTTCATACGGTGTCATCTCATCGGAATTACGTGGTGCCTTATTTAAAGTGAATGTGGTTGTCTCTAATGCCTAACCCATAAACTATCGTGGTAATTCGATAAGAGACATCATGGTATGCATCATATCCAATAGGGTGCAGTTATGATGTTCGGACACACCATCACACTATGGTGTTCCAGGTTGTATTAGTTGTGAAACAATTTCCACAATGTCTTAATTCTGTGCCAAACTCGTAATTCAGATATTCATCTCTATGATCATATCATAGATATTTTATCCTCTTGTCACGACGATCTTTCAACTTCACCCTGAAATTACTTGATCCTTTCAATAATTCAGACTCGTGATTCATCAAGTAAATATACTCAACATCTACTCAAATCATCTGTGAAGTAAGAACATACCGATATCCACTACATGCCTCAGCACTCATTGGATTGCACACATCAAAATGTATTACTTCCAACAAGTTGCTTTCTAGTTCCATTTTACTGAAAACAAGGCTTTCAGTCATCTTGCCCATGTGGTATGATTTGCATGTCTCAAGTGATTCAAAATCAAGTGAGTCCAAACGGTCCATCTGTATAGAGTTTCTTCATGCATATCTACCAACAAACATGGTTTGCATGTCTCAGTCCTTTCAAAAATGAGTGAGTCCAAAGATCCATCAACATGGAGCTTCTTCATGCGTTCTATACAGATATGACTTAAGTGGCAGTGCCACAAGTAGGTGGTACTATCATTACTATCTTATATCTTTTGGCATCAACATGTGTATCACTACGATCGAGATTCAATAAACCATTCATTTTAGGTGTAAGACCATTAAAGGTATTATTCAAATAAACAGAGTAACCATTATTCTCCTTAAATGAATAACCGTATTGCGATAGACATAATCCAATCATGTCTATGCTCAACGCAAACACCAATCTCGATGGTAGAGGGAGCGTGCGATGCTTGATTACATCAAGCTTGAAAAAACTTCCAACACATATTGCCAGCTCACCTTTAGCTAGTCTCCATTTACTCCGCAGCCTTTTATTTCGAGTTTACTAACATTTAGCAACCGAACCGGTATCTAATACCATGGTGCTACTAGGAGTACTAGTAAAGTACACATTAACACAATGTATATCCAATATACTTCTATCGACTTTGCCAGCCTTCTCATCTACCAAGTATCTAGGGTAATTCTGCTCCAGTGGCTGTTCCCCTTATTACAGAAGCACTTAGTCTCAGGTTTGGGTTCAACTTTGGGTTTCTTCACTAGAGCAGCAGCTGATTTGCCGTTTCATGAAGTATCCCTTCTTGCCCTTGCCCTTCTTGAAACTAGTGGTTTCACCAACCATCAACAATTGATGCTCCTTCTTGATTTCTACTTTTGTGGTGTCAACCATCGTGAATATCTCAAGGATCATCATATATGTCCCCGATACATTATAGTTCATCACGAAGCTCTAGCAGCTTGGTGGAAATGACTTCGGAGAAACATCACTATCTCATCTGGAAGATCAACTCCCACTCGATTCAAATGATTGTTGTACTCAGACAATCTGAGCACAAGCTCAACAATTGAGCTTTTCTCCTTAGTTTGCAGGCTAAGAAAATTGTCGGAGGTCTCATACCTCTTGACGTGGACACGAGCCTGAAATCCCAATTTCAGCCCTCGAAACATCTCATATGTTTCGCGATGTTTCAAAACATCTTCGGTGCCTCAACTCTAAACCGTTTAACTGAACTATCACGTAGTTATCAAAATGTGTATGTCAGATGTTCGCAACATCCACAGACAACGTTCGAGGTTCAGCACACTGAGCGGTGCATTAAGGACACAAGCCTTTTACTGTCTGCATAATTGCTACTATCAACTTTCAACTAATTTTTCTCTAGGAACATATCTAAACAGTGGAATTAAAGCGCGAGCTTCGACATAATTTGTGAAGACTTTTGACTATGTTCAGGATAATTAAGTTCATCTTATGAACTCCCACTCAGATAGACATCCCTCTAGTCATCTAAGTGATTACATGATCCGAGTCAACTAGGCCATGTCCGATCATCACGTGAGACGGACTAGTCATCATCGGTGAACATCTTCATGTTGATCGTATCTACCATACGACTCATGCTCGACCTTTCGGTCTCTTGTGTTCCGAGGCCATGTCTATACATGCTAGGCTCGTCAAGTCAACCTAAGTGTTTCGCGTGTGTAAATCTGTCTTACACCCGTTGTATGTGAACGTTAGAATCTATCACACCCGATCATCACGTGGTGTTTCGAAACAACGAACTGTCGCAACGGTGCACAGTTAGGGGGAACACTTTCTTGAAATTATTATGAGGGATCATCTTATTTACTACCGTCGTTCTAAGTAAATAAGATGTATAAACATGATAAACATCACATGCAATCAAATAGTGACATGATATGGCCATCATCACTTTGCTCCTCTTGATCTCCATCTTCAGGGCTCCATGATCATCATCGTCACCGGCATGACACCATGATCTCCATCATCATGATCTCTATCATCGTGTCTTCATGAAGTTGTCTCGTCAACTATTACTTCTACTACTACAGCTAACGGTTAGCAATAAAGTAAAGTAATTACATGACGTTTATGTTGACACACAGGTCATAAATAAATTAAGACAACTCCTATGGCTCCTGCCGATTGTCATACTCATCGACATGCAAGTCGTGATTCCTATTACAAGAACATGATCAATCTCATACATCACATATATCATTCATCACATCCTTTTGGCCATATCACATCACATAGCATACCCTGCAAAAACAAGTTAGACGTCCTCTAATTGTTGTTTGCATGTTTTACGTGGCTGCTATGGGTTTCTAGCAAGAACGTTTCTTACCTACGCAAAAACCACAACGTGATATGCCAATTGCTATTTACCCTTCATAAGGACCCTTTTCATCTAATCCGATCCGACTAAAGTGGGAGAGACAGACACCCGCTAGCCACCTTATGCAACTAGTGCATGTCAGTCGGTGGAACCAGTCTCACGTAAGAGTACGTGTAAGGTCGGTCCGGGCCGCTTCATCCCACAATGCCGCCGAATCAAGATTGGACTAGTAACGGTAAGCATATTGAACAAAATCAACGCCCACAACTACTTTGTGTTCTACTCGTGCATAGAAACTACGCATAGACCTAGCTCATGATGCCACTGTTGGGGAACATAGCAGAAATTCAAAATTTTCCTACGTGTCACCAAGATCAATCTATGGAGTCATCTAGCAACGAGGGAGGAGTGGATCTACATACCCTTGTAGATCGCGCGCGGAAGCGTTCAAGAGAACGGGGTTGATGGAGTCGTACTCGTCGTGATCCAAATCACCGATGATCCTAGCGCCGAACGGACGGCACCTTCGCGTTCAACACACTTACGGAGCAGCAATGTCTCCTCCTTCTTGATCCAGCAAGGGGGGAGGAGAGGTTGAGGAAGATGGCTCCAGCAGCAGCACGACGGCGTGGTGGTGATGGAGCTGCAGTACTCCGGCAGGGCTTCGCTAAGCTCTATGGAGGAGGAGGAGGTGTTGGAGAGGGAGAGGGAGGCACCAAGGCGCGTGGTGAGAGGCCCTCCTTCCCTCACTATATATAGGGAGGCCAAGGGGGGGCGCCGGCCCTAGGAGATCCAATCTCCTAGGGGGGCGGCGGCCAAGGGAGGAGTCCCTCCCCCCCAAGGCACCTAGGGGTGCCTTCCCCTCTTAGGACTCTTCCCCTAGGGTTTCCCCACCCTTAGGCGCATGGGCCCTAGGGGGAAGTGGCGCCCTAGCCCACTTTGGGCTGGATCCCTTCCCACTTCAGCCCATGGGGCCCTCCGGGATAGGTGGCCCCACCCGGTGGACCCCCGGGACCCTTCCGGTGGTCCCGATACAATACCGGTGACCCCAAAACTTGTCCCGATGGCCCAAATAGCACTTCCTATATATAATCCTTTACCTCCGGACCATTCCGGAACTCCTCGTGACGTCCGGGATCTCATCCGGGACTCCGAACAACATTCGGGTTACTGCATATACATATCCCTACAACCCTAGCGTCACCGAACCTTAAGTGTGTAGACCCTACGGGTTCGGGAGACATGCAGACATGACCGAGATGACTCTCTGGTCAATAACCAACAGCGGGATCTGGATACCCATGTTGGCTCCCACATGTTCCACGATGATCTCATCGGATGAACCACGATGTCAAGGACTTAATCAATCCCGTATACAATTTCCTTTGTCTATCGGTACGATACTTGCCCGAGATTCGAACGTCGGTATCCCGATACCTTGTTCAATCTCGTTACCGGCAAGTCTCTTTACTCGTTCCGTAACACATCATCCCGTGATCAACTCCTTGATCACATTGTGCACATTATGATGATGTCCTACCGAGTGGGCCCAGAGATACCTCTCCATTTACACGGAGCGACAAATCCCAGTCTCGATTCGTGCCAACCCAACAGACACTTTCGGAGATACCCGTAGTGCATCTTTATAGTCACCCAGTTACGTTGTGACGTTTGGCACACCCAAAGCACTCCTACGGTATCCGGGAGTTGCACAATCTCATGGTCTAAGGAAATGATACTTGACATTAGAAAAGCTTTAGCATACGAACTGCATGATCTTGTGCTAGGCTTAGGATTGGGTCTTGTCCATCACATCATTCTCCTAATGATGTGATCCTGTTATCAATGACATCCAATGTCCATGGTCAGGAAACCATAACCATCTATTGATCAACGAGCTAGTCAACTAGAGGCTTACTAGGGACATGGTGTTGTCTATGTATACACACATGTATCTGAGTTTTCTATCAATACAATTCTAGCATGGATAATAAACGATTATCATGAACAAGGAAATATAATAATAACTAATTTATTATTGCCTCTAGGGCATATTTCCAACAGTCTTTGTGAACACATGAATAAAATAATTAGAAAGTTTTGGTGGGGCTCTAAAAAAAGTGGCATGGGTTTCATGGGAAATCATGATTCAACCTAAATCAATGGGAGGTTTGTTGTTCAGAGATTTGTAATTATTTAACTTAGTTCTGCTCGTGAGGCAGATGTGGAGGTTCGTACAAGACTCGAATTCTTTGGGTTCCAGAATTCTAAAATTTGTTATCTTCCTGGGGCCTTTGATTTCAGAGGCCAATCTTGGTTCACATGCTTCACAAATATGAAGATCTATTGTTGAGGGGAGGGATGTCCTTACCTAGGGCTTGATCACGAATACCGAAGATGGTGTGACGACGAAGATACGGGTTCATAATTGGTTGCCTCGAGAGGAAGCAGTGAGATCGATTGCTACTCCAAATCATGCTAATGTCTCTATGGTGAGTGAACCTATTGACCAAACTACGACCTCTTGGAGGGAGGAGTTCGTGCACAACACATTCTTACCTATGGATTCCTCGGTGATCCTAGGAATCCCTTTGTGCACCTGTAATATATCTGATTTTTGGTCTTGGGCTCATGATAAAAGAGGCATTTTCAGTGTCCGCTCAGCCTAGAATGATGGTTCATCCCAAGTACAATCTAGAATGGTGGTTGTTTCATAAAGAGCAAAATACACAGAAGGTCCTAAAAGTATTCCAGGTGTATCAAAGGTCCTAAAAGTTTAAAATCGTTCACTGTGTGTCATAAATGTGTGTAAGTCAGTTCACCGCGGGTCTTAAAAGTATTCCAAGTCCTAAAAGTTGTGGGTAAAATACACATATAGGATCCGCAGTGAACAATTTCAAACTTTTAGGACCTACTTGACACACTTGTAATACTTTTAGGATCTCTAGTGCATTTTACTCTTTCATGAATCTTGGTCATCATCAACTGTAGCTGAAGCGAGAGATTGGTGTAAGCTTTGGAGTACTCTTGTCAACTTTCGATACACCTCACAATCGCGGTATGGCTCCCTCCCCTTGCTGCTCTTCGCGTGGAAGAGAAGACTTATGGCGTCATGCTCTTTTAGACTGTTCCATGTCGAGATGTCTATGGGCATTAGTAAATCCTGGAGTGGTGGAACATATGGTTTTGACAAATGAGGGCAATGCAAAACAATGGCCTTTTGCGATGAAGGCTTCCTTATCCCATGTTGACTTTGTGATGATGTCAGTCACACTTTGGGTGATTTGGTCGGCCCGCCGAAAAGCGATCTATGAAAATGAGTTCCAACCACCTGTTTCAACACATTCGTTTGTCCAAAGCTTTGCAGGTGTATTGAGGGCAATTGCGGACAAAGATAAGAAATAAGTTCAGCCAAGGATGAAAGAGTCTTGAAGGTTACCGTGGACATTGCCATCAATTGGTTTTGCCAACTGTAATGTTTACGGAGTTGTTGCGCGACATGGGGGTGGAGGAGCAGTTTTAGCATTTTGTAGAGTAACAATGGCTTATACCTCAGGTCAACATCAATTACTTTCAACCGTATTACTGAAGCTTTGGCGTGTAGAGAAACTCAAGCCTTGGCAGATGATCAAAATGCTCGGAAGATCCTCATCTCATCCGATAGTGCAAGTATCGTCAAGGATATTGAGGAAAAAGGCGGAGGACAACATGCAGTGGTAATCAAGGAGCTTATTGCCCGCAAGGGAGATTTTGAGGTTTGGCAAAATTATCTTTTTCTTTAGAGCTTGGTACGTAAGAATGTCTGGTTGACACAACATCATGATCTTGTAACAACCCCTACGGACATTGATCAAAAAGGTAAAGTTGTTCCCTCAAAACAAAAACACCTAACAAGCAAAAATGTTGCTTCATGAAAAATTAACTTTCTCGTTCCATACAACCATATATTTATGTAGAAGTTCTATCATCCTAATCGTCAAAACTGAAAGGTTCGGCAATGCGCGCCATCCGGGTCTACTTACTATGCCCAGCAATCGACATTATTTTCATGGCATATATCGGATCATCACGGCCTTAAATGCAATGTATACGTGCATCTCCCGTCTCCACATTCATTCATGTATACCGATTCCGTGACACCTCGAGCCAGTCACACGAACATGGCACTCGATGAAATCATTGAGAGAAGGTGCACCGTGCAGGCGGTCTTTGCGTTGCATAATTGAGTTGTCATTTCGGTGTATATGAGGGATAGCTAGCTAGTGTCGCCATTTTTTCAGCTCTGGTTTCACATGCATGCAATGCGGAGGTAATGGGGAACGTCGACAGTTCACACGCGGTTTCCACAATCCATCTGGAGCTTTACCCGGAATAGGAGCCTATCGTGGCCGTCCTACGGGAGCCATTGCTACACCCGAAACGAGAAGCAAATTATTCTCGATCGGTTGGCTGCTGGCTACAACTACTCGGCTCATTCCTTTGAGCACATACGCTTCTCTCTCTCTCTCTCTCTCTCTCTCTCTCTCTCTCTCTCTCTCTCTCTCTCTCTCTCTCTCTCTGTGCACGCGCGGACGCCATGGACAAACCTCCGGCGGGAGCAGCAGCCAACAAGGCTGGCAATCCTCCGGCGGCAGCAGCAGCCAACAAGGTTCGCAATCCTCCGGCGGCAGCAGCGGCCAACAACTTTGCCAATCCTCCGGTGGCTTCGGTATGTGGTTCACAAATCACAATCATTTCTCGCAATATATATCGACGCTGATACTTTCCTCCCTTGCTTGATTGTGCTCAGCTGTCTCTACGTGATCGGCAGTAAATTAAGTAGCAAATGATCTGACATATAGTGTGTAGGACTATAGGAGTAACCTGTGACAATCGCTTGATGGAAGTAATATAAGCCTTCAGATTCGAGCTAATTTCAGTTTTCTATCTACGTGTTCTTGTTTCTATTTGGACTGGCCAGATCTAATTAATATATTGGTTAGAGCTACACAGCGACTCTACGAGCTATATTTGATTAGCCCCTCGCTCTCTTTTGAAAATCTGCTGCTAGTAGTAGATCATAACCAAGGTGCTGTATATATAGTTTTCCATAGCTCGGTTGCAGCTAAAAAACCCTTGTTCAACAGCTGCAGGTGGTGGTGATAGCTCCTGCAGCGAATGTGGTCGTCAATCCTGCAGCGAATGTGGTCGTCAATCCTGCAGCGAATGTGGTCGTCAATCCACCAGCAGAGGCGGCGTCAGAGCGTGGAGCTGCGGTAATTAATGTGATTCCAACTTAATTCTGTCAAGATATATCGATGCTGCTACTTTTTCCTTCCTTGCTTAAATGTGCTTTGTGTTTCTCTAACTTGTTGCCAGTAAACTATATAATTAGCAAATGTTAGTTTTGTATACGCGTTCTTGTTTCAGTTTGGCAGATCTAGAATAATGGTTAGAGCTAAAAAGTACTGTACTGTTTTCCATAGAGTTTGCGTATAAATTTTTCTGTTAATTTTTCTGAAGAACAAGCGTGAAGATTGCAGCTTTAATTACTACTCGTGTTTGCATTCTGGTATCACTGCTGAACTGAACTGACTAGTTGAGCTGAATTGCTGCAGGAAGTTCTGTGGCTGATTGTTTCCCTCTTCATTTTGGTGATCGGCGTGGTTCTGCTGCTGAACTGGTGCCTCTAAAAGTAGAGAAACTATGTCACGTCTGGGGACGAAACGTACTGTAGACTGAGGAGTGCGCCACCCGACCGATGAGGACGACGGTAAATAAAGTGGCGCAGGCATGGGTTAAGTTAAAGCTATCGTGCGTCGCGTACTAGCGCGCGCGCGCGCGCGTGTGTGGAGCTTATAAGCTTTGTGCTGTAAAACTGAAACAATCTACTACGTCTGAAGAATAAAGTAAACTGAACTCTCCTCCTACTCCTACCTCTCGTCTATGTCTTCTTCTTCTTCTCTCCCAAGTCGGGCATAGTGAACCTCACGTCGGCAATCACGCCGGCAGTTGTCACCGACCGAGGGGCTGTGGCCGGGGTACACGGTGCTGATTCTCCGATTCTCGTGCGGTCGATTTCATTTCACCGGAAACACATGAAGGCCTTACTCTCATTCAAGCAACGCAGCGCTGTGGAAGAGTATCGGCAGCAGATTTCAGTGCCCAACCCATGATATGACGAGCAATTCTTTGTATCCCAATTTATCCGTGGCCTGATACCTGAATTTGCGAGGTGCAGTGGAGTCACAGTGGAGTCTATTGGCACAAGTTCAGCAGGAGGTAACTGAAGATCTCAATCAGTGGGCTGGGCACCTCGTCCCTTCCATGGCCGTACTGAACATTTGGGACACAAACCAGAGGTACCCAAGCCTGTTCTCCGTCTTGGTACTGGTCAATTTTGGAAGGATAGGCAGCTCAGGCGTACCAATACACTTTATTTTCGCTGCGCGGAAAAGTAGGACCCAACCATCAAGGCTACTGTTGAATTACATGTAGTGCAAGGAGCAGTGATGGAAATGTTAAACATGATGCTAATGCATGATCTGCAGGGCCGTACCGGAGAAATGAGAGGCCCTGTGCAATGTTTGAAATTAGGCCCTAGGTATAACATATGTTAATTACAGAAACAAATTGTATATTTTCTCAAAAAGTATATCTCATCAAAAGTCAAATCTTAAAACTATGAATGACTTTATTCTAAGCATAAAGGTGTTGTCGCCACCGCTCTCCTCGGCCCTCTCCCTCCCGATCTCCTCCCACCGACCCTCTCCCTCCCGACCCGATCTAGGGCTTTGAGCCACCGTTGGAGCTCCGCGGGGCAAAGCTCAGGCGGGGTATGATGGCGGCGGCAACACATGATGATTTTGATTTGCTGGTGCTTCTCGAGTACCTAGCCTCGAGCTCCAGCATGAAAATCTTAGGTTTGATCCTAGTTAGTTATACATGGCAATGGCGGTGTTTTGCGTTGTATCCTTGTTGAAGGAATCACCTGGATTTGCTTGTACTTTATTTTCAAGGTGAAACCAAGGATCTAACCGTTGGTGGTTGGATCCGCTGACAACGACGTTTGAGCATCGCTACTTTCAACCCACACCACCACTACTTTTCCAAAATACCGGTGGCGTGGGCATATTTGGCACGCTAACACTAATAGGTTACTGATGGTGTGCCTTCATTTTCACACGCGACCAGTGTGTGGGGCCAAGTGTGAAGACCCGACATATGTTCTGAAGGAGCTTTGGAGATGGAGAAGGTTTTGAACACTATCCTTTGCAAGGTGTTGCAGAATATGTACTCTTTAATGCCTGCACCATGCACCAAAGAGGTGTTTAAATGCGCTCTTTTCAAGATGTCTTTTTTGAAAGCTCCTAGCCCAGATGGTTTGCCGGCCAAAAAATTCAGCATCACTGGGAAGTGCGTGGACCGGATGTCACTCGAACGGTTCTTAAAACTGTTGAGGGTAAGGACATCGTGGAGTCAGTAACAAGTACTTTTTGGTGTTAATTCTGAAGGTCCCTGGCCCCTCTAGTCTCTCTCAGTTTTGGCCTATTTGGTTGCGCAACAGTCTGTACAAGATTGCCTCTAAGGTCTTGGGTAACTTGTTAAAGAAAGTACTCCATGAGATCAATTTTGAATAGCAATCAACTTTTGATAGAGCACCTTATTACAGATAATATCATATCGGCTTACGAATGCTTACATATGAAGAGGAACAAAGCCCAAAAACGCGTCATGCGCTCTGAAACTTGACATGAAGAGGAAGGCTTATGACCGGGTTGAATGGACTTATCTTGAAGCAATTATGATCAAGTTGGGCTTTTCTCTGCAGTGGACCTCAGTGTTATGGACATGGTGAGCTCTGTTTCTTTTCCTGTTATGTTCAGTGGGAAGAAGTTGGATGAATTTAAATCCACTACAGCTATCTGACAGGGAAATCCTCTTTCACATTCCCTCTTTTTGCTGGCAGCAGAGGGACTTTTGTGCCTCCAGAAATATTTTAACCAGTCATCACACTTAAGATGAATTAAAGTGGCTCAGTCGGTACCTCCGGCCGGTTACTGTTTGCGTTTATTGCCTGCTATTATTTTTGAAAGCAAGAAGGGGTTGAAGAAGCATCAAACACTTTGGAGACTTTGTTTTACTCGAACGGCAGGTGATCTGCCTTTTCATTTAAGATTAGGAATATACATAAGGGTGAGCAGTCGTCCAGGAGTCGCTGCCTGTACAAAAAAAAAGGAAATTACAGCGCTACTCTCAGGAAATCTAGGTCAGCTTTGATCAGAGAGATCACACCATCCACCGAGGTAGACTTAGCGTTGAAGACCCTCCTGTTCCTCTACACTTTGGAGACTTATTGCAAGGCTTGAGAACAAAAAATCACTTTAAAGAAGTCTTTGGTTTTCTTTAGCAAAGGGTACCCTCATAGTGTGAGGGATGAGGTAAAATCAGGCATAACATGCAAAATGAATCCGTAAGTAACAAATATCAGGGTTTGTCTACTGATGTTGGAAGATGCGACTTCCAAGTATTTGAAAGATAGAATTTGGAACAAAATTCAGGGCTAGCTTGAGAAACTCGTCTCTGTGGGAGGGAACAACGTCTTGATCAAGTTTGTTGTGCAGGCTATCCCATTGTATTCTATGGGGTGATTTAAATTACCTCGAGGTCTTTATGAACACATGAATACAATGATTAGAATGTTTTGGTGGGGCTGTAAAGCTGGTGAATGAAAAGTGGCATGGGTTTCATGGGATGTCATGATTCAACCTAAATCAATGGGAGGTTTGGGGTACAGAGAATTGGAATTATTTAACTTAGCTCTGCTCACGACGCAGACGTGGAGGTTCCTACAGACCTGAATTCTTTAAGTGTCAGAATTCTCAAATTTGTATACTTCCCGGAGTCTTCGATTTTGGAAGCCAATCTTGGTTCACATCCTTCACAAATATGAAGATTTATTGTTGAAGGAAGGGATGTCCTTACCTAGGGCTTAATCGGGAAAATTGGAAATGGTGTGACGGCGAAGATATGGGGTCATAATTGGCCGCCTCGAGAGGGAGCAGTGAGATCGATTACTACTCCAAATCATGCTAATGACTCTATGGTTAGTGAACTTATTGACGAAACTTTGACCTATTGGAGGGAGGAGTTGGTGCGCAACACATTCTTACCTATGGATGCCTCGGTCATCCTAGGAATCCCTTTGTGCACCCGTAATATATCTGAATTTTGGTCTTGGGCTCATGATAAAAGAGGTATTTTCAATGTCCGTTCAACCTACCAGATGATTGTTCAGACCAAGTATAATCGAGAAGGGTGGTTATTTCATAAATCTGGGTCATCGACAACTGCAGCTGAAGGGGGAGATTTGGTGTAAGCTTTGGAGTACTCTTATCCCGTCGAATATAAAGGTATTTTTATGGAGAATATCTTTGCACTTGATGTCAACTTTCGACACACCTAACAATCACAACATGGCTCCCTCCCCTTCCCGCTCTTCGTGCGGAAGAGAAGGCTTCTGGCGTCATGCTCTTCTAGACTGTTCCATGTCTAGAAGTGTATGGGCATTGGCAAATCCAGAAGTGGTCGAACATATGATTTTGATAAATGAGGGCAATGCAAATGAGTTGCTTTTTATGATAAAGGGTTCCTTATCGCATGCTGACTTTGTGATGATGGCAGTAACACTTTGGGCGATTTGGTCGGCCTGCTGAAAAGCCATCTATGAAAATGAGTCCCAACCGCCTGTTTCAACTCATCCGTTTGTCCAAAACTCTGCATGCGTGTTGCAGACAAAGATAAGAAAGAAGTTCAGCCAAGGAAGAAATAGTCTGGAAGGTTAACATGGACACTGCCGCCGATTGGTTTTGCCAAGTGTAATGTCGACGGAGCTGTTGCGCAACATGGGGGTGGACGTGCAGTTGCAGCAGTTTGTAGAGATCACAATGGCTTATGCCTCAGGTTATCATCAATTACTCTCCACCGTATTACTGATATCCCAAGCTTGGAAGCTTTGGCGTGCAGAGAAACTAAACAGATGATCAAAATGTTCTGAATATAGTGCAACTATTATCAAGGATATTGAGGAAAAAGGTGGAGGACAACATGCAGCGGTAATCAAGGTGCTTATTGCCCGCAAGGGAGATTTTGAGGTTTGGCAAAATTATCTTTCTCTTTAGAGTTTTGTAGGAATATCTGGTTGACACAGCGTCATGATCTTGTAACAACCCTACGAACATTGATTTATAAAGTAAAGTTGTTCCCTCAAAACAAAAAAATATAACAAGCAAAAATGTTGCTTCATGAAAATCAACTTTCTCGTTCCATACAATCATATATTTATGTAGAGTTA
Source organism: Triticum dicoccoides (assembly GCF_002162155.2). Lineage (NCBI taxonomy): Eukaryota > Viridiplantae > Streptophyta > Magnoliopsida > Poales > Poaceae > Triticum > Triticum dicoccoides. Next base: position 649,125,896 of record NC_041386.1, read on the forward strand.
TATCATTCAATCGTGAAAACTGAAAGGTTCGGCGATGCGCATCATCCTGATCTACTGACTATATGCCCAGCAATCGACATTATTTTCATGGCATGTCGGATCCTCACGGCCTTAAATGCAATGTATACCGATTCCGTGACACCTCGAGCCAGTCACACGAACTTGGCGCTCGATGAAATCATGGAGAAGGTGCACCGTGCAGGCGGTCCTTGCACTGCATAATTGAGTTGCCACTTCGGTGTATATGAGGGATAGCTAGTCTTGTCATTTTTTTCAGCTCTGGTTTCACATGCATGCGATGCGGTGGTACACACGCGGTTTCCACAGTCCATCTGGAACTTTCCCCGGAAGAGGAGCCTATCGTGGCCGTCCTACCGGAGCCATTGCTACACCCGAAACGAGAAACAAATTACAGCAGTGCTATACACACGACACGATTCAGATGATTCATGCACGATACTCAAATCCAGCCGGACATGCACAGGATTCAGAAGGGCACTGGCCGCTAGATTAGCACGTCGTGCAAAGATCGTGCAGCAGTATCGTGTGGGTAGTAGTTTCGAACAAATTATTCTCGATCGGTTGGCTGCTGGCTACAAGCCTACAACTACTCGGCTCATTCCGTCGAGCCTTCTCTCTCTCTCTCTCTCTCTCTCTCTCTCTCTATCTATCTATCTATCTATCTCTCTCTCTGCACGGTGCACGCGCGGACGCCATGGACAAAGCTCCGGCGGCAGCAGCAGCCAACAACGTCGCCAATCCTCCGGTGGCAGCAGCAGCCAACAACGTAGCCCATCCTCCGGCGGCTGTGGTATGTGGTTCACAAAACACAATCGTTTATGCCAATATATATCGACGCTGATACTTCTCCTTCCTTGCTTGATTATGCTCAGTTTTCTCTACGTGATCGGCAGTAAATTAAGTAGCAAACGATCTGACATGTAGCATGTAGATAGGAGTACCCTGTGACGATCGCTTGTTGGAATTAATATAAGCGTTCAGATTCGAGCTAATTTCAGTTTTCTATCTACGTGTTCTTTTTTCACAGCTGCAGGTGGTGGTGATAGCTCCTGCAGCGAATGTGGTCGTCAATGCACCAGCGAATGTGGTCGTCAATCCATCAGCAGAGGCGGCGTCAGCGTGTGGAGCTGCGGTAATGTGATTCCAACTTATTTCTGTCATACATCGATGCTGCTACCTTTTCCTTCCTTGCTTAAATGTGCTTTGTGTTTCTCTACGTTGTTGCCACTTGCCAGTAAACTAATTAGCAGATGTCAGCTTTGTATACGCGTTCTTGTTTCAGTGTCGCAGATCTAGAATACTGGTTAGAGCTACGCATCGACATAATAGATAGGAATGATGATCTTCTCAAGTACTGCTTCCCATCAGTTTCTAAAAAGAAGTACTGTGCTGTTTTCCACAGAATTCGCAGATAAAAAAAAGAGAGAAGTGCATTTTTCAACCCTGAACTCTTGCCCTAGTCTAATTTACAACCCCGAACTTCAATACCATCTAAATTACAACCCTCAACTCTCAAAATCGGTCAGGATTCAACCCTTCCCTCCTTGTTGACTGGTTTTGACCAGGGGCGACCAGTTTTGACCAGTCAACGGGTCCAATCAGCATGCCACATCAGAAAAAAATTCAAAATTTCAAGAAAATATAATTAAAAATATGTAAGATCGAGAAAAAATCCGAAATAAAATTTCCCGGGAAAAAAGTTTGCGAAAAAAATTCGAGAACTTTTTCCTGTATTTTTCGGGAAAAAATAAAAATAATAACTTTTTTTTGGAAATTACTTTTTCTAGAAATTTTAACTTTTTTATTTTACATTTTTAAATATTATTCTTGGTAATTTGAAAATTTTCCCCGGAGTTTTTTTATTTTAAGTATTTTTTGGTTTTTCATGGAAATATTGATAATTTTGTTTTTCGGAAATTCGTTTTTCTATTTTTCCCTGATTTTTCCTGGAAATTTGAATTTTTTTTATTTCTTTTCCTGGATTTTTTCGATTTTACAGATTTAAAATTTTTTTTGCTGACGTGGCATGCTGACTGGACCTGTTGACGGGTCAAAACCGATCAACAGAGAGGAGAGGGTTGAATCCTAGCCGGTTTTGAGAGTTGGGGGTTGTAATTTAGACGGCATTGAAGTTTGGGGTTGTAAATTAGACCAAGACAAGAGTTCAGGGTTGAAATATGCACTTCTCTCAAAAAAAACTTGTTAGTTTCCGTGACGAGCGAGCGTGAAGATTGCTGCTTTAATTACTACCCCCGGTGACTTGTTAATTCAGCAGTATTGCTTGCATGCTGGTACCACTGCTGAACTGAACTGACCCGTTGAACTGACTGCTGCAGGCTTCTGCAGCGAATGCCAATGCCTGGAAGAAGAAGAAGGACAAGTGTTGCATGATATTTCTGGTCGTTGGGCAGACCTTCCTGGCTCTGCTGCTGGTAGCTCATGCAGCGTACAATGCGGCCAATTCTCCGGCGCCGGGAGCAGCGGTAATGTGCTTCACAGTCATTTCTGTCAAAACATGTATCGATGTTGCAACATTTTCCTTGGATCATAAAACCAAGGTGTTTATTTGAAACTGCATAGCTTGTGGGGGGCGTGATCTTCTCAAGTATAGTACTGCATTCCATCATTTTCTAAGAAAAGGCACTATTTTCCATGGAGGTTGCAGATTAAGATCCTATCCTTGTTAATTTTCCTGACGAACGAGCGATGTTCGCAGATTTACTATCCCCGATGACTTGAGTTTGATTGAACATGTGCTTGCATGCTGGTAATGTTATCGCTGCTGAACTGAACTGAACTGACCCGTTGAGCTCAACTGCTGCAGGATGTTGCGCTGCTGACAATTTGGCTCATCTGTCTGGCGTTGAGCGTTGTTATGCTCGTGCTGCTATGCATCGAAAAGTAGAGAATCTATGTCACGTCTGGAGTAGATTGCAGGAGTGCGCGCGCCACCCGATCGATGAGGACGACGGTAAATAAGGTGGCGCAAGTGTGTGTTAAGTTATCGTGTGTGGCCTGCGTGCCACCTGTGTGGAACTTATATATAAGGCCCCGTTTGATAGCTCAGTTTTTTTAAAGTATTCTAAGAATATTGCAGTTTTTAAGATTACCACAGTTTTAGTTATCATGAGGTGTTTGGCTGCCACTAAAAACTATGTTTTTAATATTGAATTATTTGCAAAACCGTGGTATTATCTCTGTATAAAAAAAAAAGAACCCAGGACCTCTTTTTTTAAAACAGAGCTCGTGAAAGAAAGGCGTCATCCTTATCTTCTTCCTTGCTCCAAGCCGCTGCTGCCCCCTCCTTCGTTCTCCCGTTGCTTTCGCTCGGCGAGCTTGTTTTGCCGGATGCCGTTCAGTGTGGTCCCTAGCCGGAAGCGGTGCAGACCTTTGTCTTTGCTGCGCTAGCTGCTGCGGTGCCCTGTATGTTGGCTAGCTGCTGCGGTGCCCTGCTAGCCTAGAGGAAATAGGCAAGCAAATCCTGCTGGACTCGAGCTTGCTACTCAGACGTATGGATGCAAAGCTGATTTGCTGCTCTTCTTGCTTATGCGATTTTTGTCTACCCGTGCTGGCCACAACACACGAGTGTCCATACCCAACTATATAATCCACTCTAATGAAGCAAAGTATGGAGTGATTGCAACTAGCTAGGAACATGCGTGTTTGTAGCTGCTATCAACTGCCTAACTAATTTACATTGTTGCATAAAGCACCAGCCAAACAGGTCACAGTATTCCCAATACGGCAAAATATTTTGATATATCAAAACTGTGGTATCTTGCACCTACGGACTAAAATACTGTGGTTTTCAATACTTCAGTTTTTGCAATACCTTGCTATCAAACACAGCCTAAGCTGTGTGTTGTACTACAGTCAAGTCAGAAGATGAAAGTAAACTGAACTCTCGCAAGTCAGGCATAGTGAACCTCAGGTACGACGGCAATCACACCGGCAGTTGGTATCACCGAGGCTGATTCCCGATTCTCATGACCTTGAGCTGTAAATTCTCGTGCCACCTGTATATTTTCTCTTTGGCTTTTTACTTGGTTTTCAACAATAAATATGGCTGCTGCTTTTTAGAAGCTGGATAATTAAAACCTATTTAAAAATAAATAATATATTTTAGAAAAAAGTTCAGCCTGTGTTTTATAAAAAAGTTCAGTCTATATAAAAATAATTAATCATATATTAAAAATGTTTTTGTATCAATAAATATTAATCGTATAACTAAAAAAAGTTCACCATTTATTAAAAAAAATCAATGTGTATGATAAATGTGCAGTTTGTATATGAACACTGTTCGCATATACTAAAAAAATCAGCCTGTATTCGAAAAAAAATGTTCACCATACACTGCAAAGAACCAAAAGAAGAAGAAAAACCAATCTAAAAAGGAGAAAAAGAAAAAAAACGAAAAAAATAAAAATTGAAGAAAAAGCCAAAATAGAAAACCCGCACATAAAAAACAAATGAAAAACCACTTCCAAGTCACAAACCTGAAAAAAGAAACAGAGAATTTGCGTGCTCGCTGCTGAATGACTTAGCCCATCCCGTCTCTGCTCCAGCGAAGCCGCGCCTATATAACGCACACGGACGTCATATAGGACTGGCAGTGTTACACCATGTCAAATGTGACTTTCGACCTTTGCAACCGACCCTTGTATGTGATACAACTATACATTTGATTATGAAAGCGTATTACCACATCATTATATATTTGATTAGATGCAATTTTGTTTATCCAAAGGGCCAAAATATTAAATTTATTATTTTATTTATTTTATTTCGATTATACATGCTTTGGTGCATGAGTTGCATGGTCCTTGTGTAAAGGCCGATATTTATCTATCGCTCGGAAGGTCAACCTAGCAGGTGTGGAGTTTTAACATCATCACTGGTTTGATTGGAGACCGAGACAATTCGAATAAACATTGTTATTCAGATTGGAGTTTTGCTTGGGTGCTACACATATTGAGGCTTCCAGTGATTCATTTATAGTAGTGCAACAAATATACCGTGCTTGTCAATGTTTTGCCGAATCACTTATTGATCATCTTCACATGTGTCTAGAATTATTCTACTTTTAAATGTGAATGGATAAGCATATAATAATGGCATTGATATTACAATTATAGAAAAAATAAAGTGAAATAATAACTAAAACAAATGAATATAATGAATTTTATGAGGAATATTGAAGTAATTGCATTTTATTGCCTCTTAAGAAGAATAAAATGAAATAAAAATTTGAGAATTTGCACACAACTTTGCACTAAAATTGTACTTTTTTGTTCTGAGCAAAGAATAATCTTATAATCGTGGAATTTCACACATATTGCATAGTATTTTGTGAATACATTCATACTCACCCAACATCCAAAAATACTCAAGAAAGGAAATTATTTTGAAAACCGACTAATAGAGAAAAGAAAAAACACATAAAAACAGAAAAACAAAGAAATTACAAAGGTAGAGAGGGAAGGACTGGGTCGTACATGTAATGGATCTCAGCCCATTAAGCAATTGACTGACCCAAATTAGAGGTCAGTCGGTTATTACCATTACAAAACAAGACACACAACACATAGAAAAAACACACAGGATAATCTTAGAGGAAAATCAATCGTCAAGAAATTGACTGACCCAAATTTATAAATCAGCTGACCGACATATAGCTAAAGTGACCGAGTACACCATGTTACAAAATGGTGATTGTTTGGCTGGACACATCTGGAATCAGGAAAAAATCGACTGACACCAAAAACAATTTCAGGTGATCGAGATATAGACGGCCCCTAAAATCATCGCTGGAAAGTGCACTTAAAAATGTTAAGCATTATGCCGGGAATGCAGAAAAATAACTGAAAAAGCACACAGAGTAAATGTTCGTGGCTTCAGTTTTTGGAAGTACACATTGATCTTACATGCACGGCCCCATTGGGTAAGAACTAATTAAGAAACAACTATAGCAATATACACTATGGTCTATATGTTCTACGGACGGATTAAACTTTCTTTGGAGAGTACTGGGATAACCTCCATGCCATCTAAGCGTTGTCCAATCGGGCAAATGGTGGTGAATGTCCTTGTCCATGGGTAGTAATATCCCAACTCTTTGCCTGTGTTGAGAAATATCCAGTCACCTTGGGGATCAAGAGCCAATGGTGTAGTCTTGTCCGACGAGTACTCGTCCCCGAGCTCGATCCGATGACCCAACAACCAATCCACTCCTTCCTCCAAGATCCATATGTCCACAGCGTTGGCTCTGTCGTTGGAGCAAACAACACAAATGCTGCCTAGGAACTCAACGATGGACGCAACGCGCTCATAGTCGCATCGAAGTCCCTGCAACACCTCGAACTCTTTGGTGCTAACGTCCAACACCAACACCTCGCATCGTCCTCTTGAAGGTTCTGTGCAAAGATCAGGATCCACCATCCAGTAGAGTTTACCTCGAGCGTATGCCGGTTGCATGTTGGCGACCGGCCTCGGGGGAGTGCTAATCGGAGTCCAGTAACACGAGGTATCAATGAGCTGGACAAAGCAGTCGAGCTGGTAGCCAACACTTGGATTGCAGATGAAATCCCATGAAGTGCCCTTCCAGTCGATGCAGCTGCCGACGACTAGGCCGTGCACAGGTTTCGAGGAGCATGACACTCTGCGATTAGAAGATGGCTGTTGGTGCTTGTCCATTGGCTGCAGAGGAAAGAAGACGCCAAGGTAGGGTTCTAGGAGCATCACTTTCAGTAATTTCTGGTTTGCGTCGTCGAGTAGTGTGTGTTGTTGCATGAATCTGTCGCTCTTGACCACTGCGTGCCAGTCTTTGCACACATGGCTCAGTGAAGCGAGGGAACGAGCCGACAGCCACTTGAGCACATCCGACCAAGCCTTTCTCCACGGCGACGAGAAGATCATCTCCTTGTTCGTGCGGCCTACCGACATCAGGCTCTCCTCAACAGGCCCATGGTATGTGTTGGATTATGGATGGGTTTAGACCAATATAAAACACTAATCCCTGATTAATCTTGAGGCCCATGTATGAGATGGCATGTGGTGGGAAGTTTAGTCTCACCTTACTAGTTGAGGAGAGTTGAGACCTCTTTATAAGGGTTGCTCTACCACTTGCCATTGGGAGCTTGGAAAGAGGAGTGGTACATGCGCGCTCCTCCTCCGCTGCCCGCCTCGCCTCGGGTAATCAAGGATTAATTAACGAGTCGCTAACATATTTTATGTTCTGTACGTGCGCTATGAGATGCATACCTTTTATGCCATGCTTACTGTTTACTCGTGGATAAGTCTAATCAGAAAGGTGCTAATATTTCCAACAATCCAAAAATCTTATTTTAGACACTTTTCTATTCAAGGCTTTGTTGCTACTCTGAAACCGGAAAAGTTTACCGGGACGCATTTTAAGCGTTGGCAGACTAGGACCACCTTGTGGCTCACAGCGATGAATGTGTTCTGGGTTGGTGGTGTGTCCCTCACAGAAACGATTGCTCCTGAACAGGAGAATGCGTTTAGGGAGGCAACCATAATCTTTCTGGGAGCAGTTCTGAGTGTGATTGGAGACAAGTTGGTTGACGCCTATATTCATATGGGCATTGCCAAAAACTTGTGGGATGCGCTCGAAGTCAAATTCGGCGCAACTGATGCTGGCAGTGAGCTGTATGCCATGGAGCAGTTCCATGATTACAGGATGGTTGATAACCGCTCTGTATTGGATCAGGCTCATGAGATACAGTGCATTGCTAAGGAGCTGGAGCTCCTGAAGTGTGAGTTACCGGACAAGTTTGTCGCGGGTTGCATTATTGCAAAACTCCCTCCTAGTTGGAGGAACTTTGCTACTTCTCTCAAACACTTGAGACGTGAAATCTCTGTTAAGGATGTCATTGGTCATCTCAGTGTTGAGCAGAACTCGAGAGCAAAGGACTCACACATGAAAGGGGCAGAGGGTTCTTGTAGCGCCAATGTGGTGCAGAAGAACTCCCACAAGTTCAAGGAAAAGAACTCCGTCCAGCAGAATACTACCTTTAAGAAGAAGGGTAAGAAGAAAGACAAAAAGAGAGATGGCTGCTTTACTTGTGGTTCAGATGAACATTGGGCAAAGAAGTGCCCAAACAAGTATAAGAAGCCAGCACAGGACTCCAAGTCTGTGAATGTCACTCTGAGCAACAATGATGCGGCATCTGGGTATGGTAATCTGTTTACCATACTTTCAGTTTGTCAGTCCACCGATTGGTGGATTGACACTGGGGCCAATATTCATGTGTGTGCTGATGTGTCTTTGTTTTCTTCCTACCAGGTCGCACGAGATTGTTCCGTCCTGATGGGGAATGGCTCGCATGCTTTTGTTCATGGTGTTGGCACAGTAGATCTGAAGTTTACTTCGGGAAAGATCGTGCAACTGAAGAACGTGCAGCATGTCCCCGCCATAAGGAAGAATCTCGTTAGTGGCTCCCTTCTATGTAAAGAAGGGTTTAAGTTAGTATTTGAGTCTAACAAAGTAGTCGTATCTCGGTATGGACTATTTGTTGAAAAAGGATATGATTGTGGTGGTTTGTTCCACCTTTCTCTGGAGGATTTCTGTAATAAAGTCGTGAACCAAATTCATTCTAATGTGAACGAATCCGAGGTTTGGCATTCACGTCTTTGTCACATAAATTTCGGTTGTATGACGCGGCTAGCTAAGGTGGATTTAATTCCGAGTTTCACTTTAGCCAAAGTCTCTAAGTTCCATGCGTGTGTGCAAGCTAAGCAACCTCGTAAGCCTCACAGGCTTGTGAAGGAGAGACACCTGGCACCTCTAGAGCTCATACATTCAGATCTCTGTGAGATGAATGGTGTGTTGACTAAAGGTGGAAAGAAATACTTCATGACTCTGATTGATGATTTCACTAGATTCTGCTATGTGTATTTGTTAAATACTAACGATGAGGCTCTACACTACTTTAAAGTCTATAAGGCTGAAGTTGAGAACCAACTTGAGAAGAAAATAAAACGAGTCCGGTCTGATCGTGGTGGAGAGTACTTTTCTAATGAGTTTGATTTATTCGGTGCGGAACATGGTATTATTCATGAGAGGACGCCTCCCTACTCACCCCAGTCAAACGGGGTTGCCGAACGGAAAAACCGTACTCTAACTGATTTGGTTAATGCCATGTTAGATACATCGGGTTTATCCAAGGCATGGTGGGGGGAGGCTGTATTGACATCTTGTCATGTCCTGAATAAAGTTCCCACAAAGGATAATGAGACTACTCCCTATGAGCAATGGAAAAAGAAAAGAACTACACTCTCTTACTTGCGCACTTGGGGCTGTTTGGCGAAAGTCAACATGCCGATAATCAAAAAGCGCAAGTTGGGACCAAAGACCGTGGACTGTGTTTTTCTTGACTATGCCAAGCATAGTGTTGGCTATAGATTTCTAGTGGTGAAATCTGAGGTACCTGACCAGAAGGTCGGTACAATTATAGAGTCTAGGGATGCTACATTCTTTGAGGATATTTTCCCCATGAGAGATATGCAAAGCAATTCTAGACTGGAATCTGATGAGACTCCTGAACCTGCTATTCCAATGGAATATTATGAACATAAAAGTGATAAGAGTTCCACGGAGGATGATGAGGAAGCTCCTGTTAGGAGCAAGAGACAGAGGACTACAAAGTCCTTTGGTGATGATTTCCTCATGTACCTCATGGATGATGATACTCCCAGCTCCATTTCAGAAGCTTATGCATCACCGGATGCTGACTACTGGAAGGATGCGGTCCATAGTGAGATGGACTCCATCTTGGCTAACGGGACATGGGAGATCACTGATCGTCCTTATGGTTGTCGGCCATTAGGATGTAAGTGGGTGTTCAAAAGGAAGCTTAGGCCCGATGGTACTGTTGAGAAGTACAAGGCTAGGCTTGTGGCCAAGGGTTATACCCAGAAAGAAGAAGAGGATTTCTTTGACACTTATTCACCTGTGGCTAGACTGACAACCATTTGAGTGTTACTCGCTTTGGTTGCCTCGCATGGTCTTCTCGTTCATCCGATGGACATTAAGACGGCTTTCCTTAACGGAGAGCTAGACGAGGAAATTTACATGCAACAGCCGGATGGCTTTGTAGTAAATGATCAGGAAGGAAAGGTGTGTAAGCTAGTGAAATCTTTGTATGGCCTGAAACAAGCGCCTAAGCAATGGCATGAGAAGTTCAACACTACTCTGACATCTGTTGGCTTTGTTGTGAACGAAGCTGACAAATGTGTATACTATCGCTATGGTGGGGGCGAAGGAGTTATACTGTGTCTGTATGTCGATGACATACTGATATTTGGGACCCACCTCAAGGTCATTGAGGAGGTCAAGTCCTTTCTATCTCACAACTTTGAGATGAAGGTCCTGGATGTGGCTGATGTTATCCTGAACATCAAGCTACTGAGAAATTCTGATGGTGGAATTACACTTTTGCAATCCCACTATGTTGAGAAGATTTTGAGCCGTTTTGGATATTCGGACTGCAAACCTTCTGCAACACCATATGATCCTAGCATGCGGATTCGAAAGTTCGGAGGCACGGCTGTAGATCAATTGAGATATTCTCAAGTGATTGGTTCACTGATGTACCTAGCATGTGCTACTCGTCCTGACATCTCATTTGCTGTGTGCAAACTGAGCCGGTTTGTTTCCAATCCGGAGATGTGCGTTGGCATGCTGTTGAGCGAGTGATGCGCTATTTGCAAGGTACTGCGAACTATGAAATTCACTATTCTGGGTACCCGACGGTACTTGAGGGGGTATAGTGATTCGAATTGGATATCTGATGCTGATGAGATGAAAGCCACAAGTGGACATGTCTTCACACTTGGTGGTGGTGCTGTTTCCTGGAAGTCTTGCAAGCAGACGATTTTAACAAGATCGACTATGGAAGCAGAACTCACGGCATTAGACACATCATGCGTCGAAGTAGAATGGCTTCGAGAGCTTTTGATGGATTTGCCGGTGGTTGATATGAAGGAAATATGCCCTAGAGGCAATAATAAAGTTATTATTTATTTCCTTATATCATGATAAATGTTTATTATTCATGCTAGAATTGTATTAACCGGAAACATAATACATGTGTGAATACATAGACAAACAGAGTGTCACTAGTATGCCTCTACTTGACTAGCTCGTTGATCAAAGATGGTTATGTTTCCTAACCATAGACATGAGTTGTCATTTGATTAACGGGATTACATCATTAGGAGAATGATGTGATTGACATGACCCATTCCATTAGCTTAGCACCCGATCTTTTAGTATGTTACTATTGCTTTCTTCATGACTTATACATGTTCCTATGTCTATGAGATTATGCAACTCCCGTTTGCCGGAGAAACACTTTGTGTGCTACCAAACGTCACAACGTAACTGGGTGATTATAAAGGAGCTCTACAGGTGTCTCCAAAGGTAAATGTTGGGTTGGCGTATTTCGAGATTAGGATTTGTCACCCCGATTGTCGGAGAGGTATCTCTAGGCCCTCTCGGTAATGCACATCACATAAGCCTTGCAAGCATTGCAACTAATGAGTTAGTTGCGAGATGATGTATTACGGAATGAGTAAAGAGACTTGCCGGTAACGAGATTGAACTAGGTATTGAGATACCGACGATCGAATCTCGGGCAAGTAACATACCGATGACAAAGGGAACAAAGTATGTTGTTATGCGGTCTGACCGATAAAAATCTTCGTAGAATATGTGGGAGCCAATATGAACATCCAGGTTCCGCTATTGGTTATTGACCGGAGACGTGTCTCGGTCATGTCTACATTGTTCTCGAACCCGTAGGGTCCGCACGCTTAAGGTTTCGATGACAGTTATATTATGAGTTTATGAGTTTTGATGTACCGAAGGAGTTCGGAGTCCCGGATAAGATCAGGGACATGACGAGGAGTCTCGAAATGGTCGAGACGTAAAGATCGATATATTGGACGACTATATTCGGACATCAGAAAGGTTTCGAGTGATTCGGGTATTTTCGGAGGTACCGGGGAGTTACGGGAATACGAGGAAGAAGCAATGGGCCTTAATGGGCCTTAGTGGAAAGGACCAGGAGGTGGCGCGCGCCCCTCCCAAGCCCAGTTCGAATTGGACAGGGGGTTTGGGGCGCGGCCCCTCTCTCCCTTCCTTCCCCTCTTCCCCCCTTTCCCCCCTTCTCCTAGTTGGACTAGGAAAGGTGGAAACCTACTCCAACTAGGAGTAGGAATCCTACTCCTCCTTGGCACGCCCACAAGGGCCAGCCGGCCTCCCCCTTGCTCATTTATATACGGGGGCAGGGGGCACCCTATAGACACAAGTTGATCCACGTGATCATATTCTTAGCCGTGTGCGGTGCCCCCTTCCATCATAATCCTCGATAATATTGTAGCGGTGCTTAGGCGAAGCCCTGCGACAGTAGTACATCAAGGTCGTCACCACGCCGTCGTGCTGGCGGAACTCTTCCCCGACACTTTGCTGGATCGGAGTCCGGGGATCGTTATCGAGCTGAACGTGTGCTAGAACTCGGAGGTGCCGTAGTTTCAGTGCTTGATCGGTCGGGCCGTGAAGACGTACGACTACATCAACCGCGTTGTGCTAATGCTTCCGCTGTCGGTCTACAAGGGTACGTAGATCACACTCTCCCCTCTCATTGCTATGCATCACCATGATCTTGCGTGTGCGTAGGAAATTTTTTGAAATTACTACGTTCCCCAACAGTGGCATCCGAGCCTAGGTTTTATGTGTTGATGTTATTTGCACGAGTAGAACACAAGTGAGTTGTGGGCGATATAAGTCATACTGCTTACCAGCATGTCATACTTTCGTTCGGCGGTATTCTTGGACGAAGCGGCCCGGACCGACATTACGCGTACGCTTACGCAAGACCGGTTCTCCCGACGTGCTTTGCACAAAGGTGGCTAGCGGGTGACAGTTTCTCCAACTTTAGTTGAACCGAGTGTGGCTACGCTCGGTCCTTGCGAAGGTTAAAACAGCACCAACTTGACAAACTATCGTTGTGGTTTTGATGCGTAGGTAAGATTGGTTCTTGCTTAAGCCCGTAGCAGCCACGTAAAACTTGCAACAACAAAGTAGAGGACGTCTAACTTGTTTTTGCAGGGCATGTTGTGATGTGATATGGTCAAGACATGATGCTAAATTTTATTGTATGAGATGATCATGTTTTGTAACCAAGTTATCGGCAACTGGCAGGAGCCATATGGTTGTTGCTTTATTGTATGCAATGCAATTGCGCTGTAATGCTTTACTTTATCACTAAGCGGTAGCGATAGTCATGGAAGCATAAGATTGGCGAGACGACAACGATGCTACGATGGTGATTAAGGTGTCACGCCGGTGACGATGGTGATCATGACGGTGTTTCGAAGATGGAGATCACAAGCACAGGATGATGATGGCCATATCATATCACTTATATTGATTGCATGTGATGTTTATCTTTTATGCATCTTATCTTGCTTTGTTTGACGGTAGCATTTTAAGATGATCTCTCACTAATTATCAAGAAGTGTTCTCCCTGAGTATGCACCGTTGCGAAAGTTCTTCGTGCTGAGACACCACGTGATGATCGGGTGTGATAGGCTCTACGTTCAAATACAACGGGTGCAAAACAGTTGCACACGCGGAATACTCAGGTTATACTTGACGAGCCAAGCATATACAGATATGGCCTCAGAACATGGAGACCGAAAGGTCGAGTGTGAATCATATAGTAGATATGATCAACATAGTGATGTTCACCAATGAAACTACTCCATCTCACGTGATGATCGGACATGGTTTAGTTGATTTGGATCACGTGATCACTTAGAGGATTAGAGGGATGTCTATCTAAGTGGGAGTTCTTAAGTAATATGATTAATTGAACTTAAATTTATCATGAACTTAGTCCTGGTAGTATTTTGCAAATCATGTTGTAGATCAATAGCTCGCGTTGTTGCTTCCCTGTGTTTATTTTGATATGTTCCTAGAGAAAATTGTGTTGAAATATGTTAGTAGCAATGATGCAGATTGGATCCGTGATCTGAGGTTTATCCTCATTGCTGCACAGAAGAATTATGTCCTTGATGCACCGCTAGGTGACAGACCTATTGCAGGAGCAGATGCAGACATTATGAACGTTTGGCTAGCTCAATATGATGACTACTTAATAGTTTAGTGCACCATGCTTAACGGCTTAGAATCAGGACTTCAAAAGACGTTTTGAACATCATGGACCATATGAGATATTCCAGGAGTTGAAGTTAATATTTCAAGCAAATAACCGAGTTGAGAGATATGAAGTCTCCAACAAGTTCTATAGCCAAAAGATGGAGGAGAATCGCTCAACTAGTGAGCATGTGCTCAGATTGTCTGGGTACTACAATCGCTTGAATCAAGTGGGAGTTAATCTTCCAGATAAGATAGTGATTGACAGAATTCTCTAGTCACCATCACCAAGTTAGTAGAACGTCGTGATGAACTATAGTATGCAAGGGATGACGAAAACGACTCCCGAGCTTTTCATGATGATGAAATCGATGAAGGTAGAAATCAAGAAAGAGCATCAAGTGTTGATGGTAGACAAGACCACTAGTTTCAATAAAAGGGCAAAGGGAAGAAGGGGAACTTCAAGAAGAACGGCAAGCAAGTTGCTGCTCAAGTGAAGAAGCCCAAGTCTGGTCCTAAGCCTGAGACTAAGTGCTTCTACTGCAAAGGGACTGGTCACTGGAAGCGGAACTGCCCCAAGTATTTGGCGGATAAGAAGGATGGCAAAGTGAACAAAGGTATATTTGATATACAAATTATTAATGTGTATTTTACTAGTGTTCGTAGCAACCCCTCGGTATTTGATACTGGTTCAGTTGCTAAGAGTAGTAACTCGAAACGGGAGTTGCAGAATGAATAGAAACTAGTTAAGGGTGAAGTGACGATGTGTGTTGGAAGTAGTTCCAAGATTGATATGATCATCATCGCACACTCCCTATACTTTCGGGATTAGTGTTGAACCTAAATAAGTGTTATTTGGTGTTTGCGTTGAGCATGAATATGATTTGATCATGTTTATTGCAATACGGTTATTCATTTAAGTAAGAGAATAAATTGTTGTTCTGTTTACATGAATAAAACCTTATATGGTTACACACCCAATGAAAATAGTTTGTTGGATCTCGATCGTAGTGATTCACATAAACATAATATTGAAACCAAAAGATGCAAAGTTAATAATGATAGTGCAAACTTATTTGTGGCACTGCCATTTAAGTCATATTGGTGTAAAGCGCATGAAGAAACTCCATGCTGATGGGCTTTTGAAATCACTTGATTATGAATCAGTTGATGCTTGCGAACCATGCCTCATGGGCAAGATGACTAAGACTCCGTTCTTCGGAACAATGGAGCGAGCAACAGATTTGTTGAAAATCATACATACTGATATATGTGGTCCGATGAATATTGAGGCTCGCGACAGGTATCATTATTTTTCTGTTCTTCACAGATAATTTGAGCAGATATGAGTATATCTACTTGATGAAACATAAGTCTGAAACATTTGAAAAGTTCAAAGAATTTCAGAGTGAAGTGGAAAATCATCGTAATAAGAAAATAAAGTTTCTACGATCTGATCATGGAGGAGAATATTTGAGTTACGAGTTTGGTGTACATTTAAAACAATGTGGAATAGTTTCGCAACTCACGCCACCCGGAACACCACAATGTAATGGTGTGTCCGAACGTCATAATCGTACTTTACTAGATATGTTGCGATCTATGATGTCTCTTACTGATTTACCGCTATCGTTTTGGGGATATGCTCTAGAGACGGCCGCATTCATGTTAAATAGGGCACCATCAAAATCCGTTGAGACGACGTCATATGAACTGTGGTTTGGCAAGAAACCTAAGCTGCCGTTTCTTAAAGTTTGAGGTTGCAATGCTTATGTGAAAAAGTTTCAACTTGATAAGCTCAAACCTAAATCGGAGAAGTGCGTCTTCATAGGATATCCAAAGGAAACTATTGGATACACCTTCTATCACAGATCCGAAGACAAGACTTTTGTTGCTAAATTCAGAAACTTTCTAGAGAAGGAGTTTCTCTCGAAAGAAGTGAGTGGGAGGAAAGTAGAACTTGACAAGGTAACTGTACCTGCTCCCTTATTGGAAAGTAGTACATCACAGAAACCTGTTTCTGTGACACCTACACCAATTAGTGAGGAAGCTAATGATAATGATCATGAAACTTCAGAACAAGATACTACTGAACCTCGTAGATCAACCAGAGTAAGATCCGCGCCAGAGTGGTACAGTAATCCTGTTCTGGAAGTCATGCTATTAGATCATGATGAACCTACGAACTATGAAGAAGCGATGGTGAGCCCAGATTCCGCAAAATGGCTTGAAGCCATGAAATCTGAGATGGATCCATGTATGAGAACAAAGTATGGACTTTGGTTGACTTGCCCAATGATCGGCAAGCAATTGAGAATAAATGGATCTTCAAGAAGAAGACTGACGCTGACGGTAATATTACTGTCTACAAAGCTCGATTTGTCGCAAAAGGTTTTCGGCAAGTTCAAGGGATTGACTACGATGAGACCTTCTCACCCGTAGCGATGCTTAAGTCTATCCGAATCATGTTAGCAATTGTCGCATTTTATGAAATCTGGCAAGTGGATAAACAAAACTGCATTCCTTAATGGATTTGTTAAAAAAGAGTTGTATATGATGTAACAAGAAAGTTTTGTCAATCCTAAAGGTGCTAACAAAATATGCAAGCTCCAGCGGTCCATCTATGGACTGGTGCAAGCATCTCGGAGTTGGAATATACGCTTTGATAAGTTGATCAAAGCATTAGTTTTATACAGACTTGTAGTGAAGCCTGTATTTACAAGAAAGTGAGTGGGAGCACTACCGCATTTCTGATAAGTATATGTGAATGACATATTGTTGATCGGAGATAATGTAGAATTATTCTGCAAAGCATAAAGGAGTGTTTGAAAGGAGTTTTTCAAAGAAAGACCTCGGTGAAGCTGCTTACATATTGAGCATCAAGATCTATAGAGATAGATCAAGATGCTTGATAAGTTTTTCAAAAGATTTTTAAGTAGTTCAAAATGGAACAGTCAAAGAAAGAGTTCTTGCCTGTGTTACAAGGTGTGAAGTTGAGTAAGACTCAAAACCCGACCACGGCAGAAGATAGAGAGAGAATGAAAGTCATTTCCTATGCCTTGGCCATAGGTTCTATAAAATATGCCATGCTGTGTACCAGATCTATTGTATACCCTATGCTATTTTTGGCAAGGGAGTACAATAGTGATCTAGGAGAAGATCACTGGACAGCGGTCAAATTATCCTTAGTGGAATAAGGATATGTTTCTCGATTATGGAGGTGATAAAAAAGGTTCATCGTAAAGGGTTACGTCGATGCAAGTTTTGACACTGATCCAGATGACTCTAAGTCTCAATCTGGATACATATTGAAAGTGAGAGCAATTAGCTAGAGTAGCTCCATGCAGAGCATTGTTGACATAGAAATTTGCAAAATACTTACGGATCTGAATGTGGCAGACCCGTTGACTAAACTTCTCTCACAAGCAAAACATGATCACACCTCAGTACTCTTTGGGTGTTAATCACATAGCGATGTGAACTAGATTATTGACTCTAGTAAACCCTTTGGGTGTTGGTCACATGTTGATGTGAACTATGGGTGTTAATCACATGGTGATGTGAACTATTGATGTTAAATCACATGGCGATCCGAACTAGATTATTGACTCTATGCAAGTGGGAGACTGAAGGAAATATACCCTAGAGGCAATAATAAAGTTATTATTTATTTCCTTATATCATGATAAATGTTTATTATTCATGCTAGAATTGTATTAATCGGAAACATAATACATGTGTGAATACATAGACAAACAGAGTGTCACTAGTATGCCTCTATTTGACTAGCTAGTTGATCAAAGATGGTTATATTTCCTAACCATAGACATGAGTTGTCATTTGATTAACAGGATTACATCATTAGGAGAATGATGTGATTGACATGACCCATTCCATTAGCTTAGCACCCGATCGTTTAGTATGTTGCTATTGCTTTCTTCATGACTTATACATGTTCCTATGACTATGAGATTATGCAACTCCCGTTTGCCGGAGGAACACTTTGTGTGCTACCAAACGTCACAACGTAACTGGGTGATTATAAAGGAGCTCTACAGGTGTCTCCAAAGGTAAATGTTGGGTTGGCGCATTTCGAGATTAGGATTTGTCACTCCGATTGTCGGAGAGGTATCTCTGGGCCCTCTCGGTAATGCACATCACATAAGCCTTGCAAGCATTGCAACTAATGAGTTAGTTGCGAGATGATGTATTACGGAATGAGTAAAGAGACTTGCCGGTAACGAGATTGAACTAGGTATCGAGATACGGACGATCGAATCTCGGGCAAGTAACATACCTATGACAAAGGGAACAAAGTATGTTGTTATGCGGTCTAACCGATAAAGATCTTCGTAGAATATGTGGGAGCCAATATGAGCATCCAGGTTCCGCTATTGGTTATTGACTGGAGACGTGTCTCGGTCATGTCTACATTGTTCTCGAACCCGTAGGGTCCGCACGCTTAAGGTTTCGATGACAGTTATATTATGAGTTTATGAGTTTTGATGTACCGAAGGAGTTCGAGTCCCGGATGAGATCGGGGACATGACGAGGAGTCTCGAAATGGTCGAGACGTAAAGATCGATATATTGGACGACTATATTCGGACATCGGAAAGGTTCCGAGTGATTCGGGTATTTTCGGAGGTACCGGAGAGTTACGGGAATACGAGGAAGAAGCAATGGGCCTTAATGGGCCTTAGTGGAAAGGACCAGGAGGTGGCGCGCGCCCCTCGCAAGCCCAGTCCGAATTGGACAAGGGGTTTGGGGCGCGGCCCCTCTCTCCCTTCCTTCCCCTCTTCCCCCCTTTCCCCCCTTCTCCTAGTTGGACTAGGAAAGGTGGAAACCTACTCCAACTAGGAGTAGGAATCCTACTCCTCCTTGGTGCGCCCACAAGGGCCAGCCGGCCTCCCCCTTGCTCCTTTATATACCGGGGCAGGGGGCACCCCATAGACACAAGTTGATCCACGTGATCATATTCTTAGCCGTGTGCGGTGCCCCTTCCACCATAATCCTCGATAATATTGTAGCGGTGCTTAGGCGAAGCCCTGCGACAGTAGTACATCAAGATCGTCACCACGCCGTCGTGCTGAGGGAACTCTTCCCTGACACTTTGCTGGATCGAAGTCCGGGGATCGTCATCGAGCTGAACGTGTGCTAGAACTCGGAGGTGTCGTAGTTTCGGTGCTTGATCGGTCGGGCCGTGAAGACGTACGACTACATCAACCGCGTTGTGCTAACGCTTCCGTTGTCGGTCTACAAGGGTACGTAGATCACACTCTCCCCTCTCGTTGCTATGCATCACCATGATCTTGCGTGTGCGTAGGAATTTTTTTGAAATTACTACGATACCCAACATGATAAACTAGTGTCGGCTGTCCTTATGAACTGTGACAATCAAACAGTGATTGCCAAGGCTAAGAGTTCAAAGGACAACATGAAATCCACAAAGCACATAAGAAGAAGATTGAAATCTGTCAGAAAATCAAGAAACTCTAAAGTAATAGCGTTCGATTATATCCAGATGGCTAAGAATCTGGCAGACCCTTTTACGAAAGGGCTATCACGGATTGTGATAGAAAATGCATCGAGGGAGATGGGTATGAGACCCACGTAAGTTGCCATGGGGTAACCCAACCTATGTGATCGGAGATCCCGTGAACTAGGACCTGGGAAAACAATCCAGCGGTCAACTGAGGAGAGTATCCTTAATTAACCCACTCCGTTGGAGATGCACGATACTCTCAATTCTGCAAGGTAGGCTGACTTTTGTCTTAATGTGTTCCAAAGATTGTGTAAGCAAGATGCTAACCTACAGAGCATTCTTTGGAGGAACACACCTATGTGAGCCCGACTGCTGGTCACAGTCTATGAGATTGGGTAATCTCTATTAAGCTCATGAGAAGGTACAGAGTATGACTAATAAGCTCCACCCGTGGGGTTTAGCCTTCGGCAGCCATGTATCAGCTGACAATAGGCGAAACTTCTGCACGCCAAACTGACAATTCAAGGCATAGTCCATTGTTCAGTTGTGAAGAAGTTTAATCCTATTGCTCTAGGTGGAAGTTCAACTTAACAGTCTCCACTGAAAATTCTGGTATATCAAACATTGTTTGGAACAGTTGACAAACTTATGTGCCTCGAGATCTGGTGGGGGATTGTTGGATTATGGATGGGCTTAGGCCCATATAAGACACTAATCCCTGGTTAATCTTGAGGCCCATGTATGAGATGGCAGGTGGTGGAAAGTTTAGTCCCACCTTGCTAGTTAAGAAGAGTTGAGACCCCTTTATAAGGGTTGTTCTACTACTTGCCATTGGGAGCTTGGGAAGAAGAGTGGTACACGCACGCTCCTCCTCCGCCGCCGCCCGCCTCGCCACGCCTCGCCTCGTCACGACGCGCGCGCCGCGGGTTGCGGGAATAAACCGAGCCGAAGCTTATTTTTGCCGCTCAGAAATGAATTAATTAATCAGGGGTGCGACCCTTGCCGGGACCCGCGTATTCCTCGACTCCCTTGTCGGGAGTGGGCCGACTCGGTCGTGGGCCTCGCCAAGGCCCACGACTTTCTTCCTTACGGACTATACAAGAAGGCTCTGGCCAGTGAAGTAACCTAGTTCGGTTCACTCACTCCCTCTCGCGTGACCTAGCCGTCATCTACTGTTCCTCACTCTGTGCTGCCTCCGGCGATCCCATCCCGACAATCGCGTGCATGGCTGGTCGGGAGAGCAGGTGCCTCCGGAACCCTGTCGTTCGAGATCCTGCCCGGGAGAACGGCAATAAGGTTTTTGGTGAGCGTCTTGACGTGACTGCTTTCGATCTGTCCCCAACTCTGTTCGCCTCTGCTTTCACTACTTTCTTTGCATCGACACCATGGCCGACGACGCCACCGCTAAGAAGGCCACGGACGACGCCGAGGCTGCTGCTGCAGCCGCCGCGTTGGCCTGGCCAACCGGAGGGTATGATCTGTTCATCCTTCGTTTACTCGTACTTATGCTAGCCGTATATGTGCTGCTCATAGAAAGATCGATTCTATGTTTTGTATGTGCTAGTATGATTAGGTATCACTATGAGATGCATACCTTTATGCCATGCTTACTGTTTACTCGTGGATAAGTCTAATCGGAAAAGTGCTAATATTTCCAACAGTATGGTGGGGTTCGCTTTCCATGATTGCATGGTCGACGTCGCGGCCCAGCATCGCCGGCGAGAACACAATCTCCGGGGCAGCCGCCTTGCGGCTGAGGTCCACCACAAAAACAGTTAGACACACCTGTGGCGAACAGGATCTTCTTGTTGCGGCCGCCGTCGTGGTAGATTTCGAGCGGATAGACCCATTTTGACGGCGGCAGCAGGGCACGCCAAGCTTGCCGCTGGATGCAGCAGAGCTGCTCCCACTGCCCACTTGCTCTCACGAGCCGCGAGATATAGAATGGGTCGTCGCCACTCAGAGAAAGTCCATTGTAGTGAGCGCAGAGGCATCCATCCAACACGGCCAGCCCAAATGGAACATTCTCTAGTCCCAGCGGCGCCGACAACGAGCTGAAGGACTCGTCGGAGACGTCGAAAGTCGTGATGACGCCCTGGCCCTGATGGTGGTGCTGGACAAAGTGAAGATGTCCATCGAAGAACACGGCTGCCTCTGGCCGCGCAATGGAGGCGTGATGACTATTGCACGAGGCGGCCGGCCTCCAGTGCACGGACACGCCGTCGAGCGGCAAGAGCTCGCAACTCGTCGTTCCTTCGTCGTGCAGGGAGATGAGACGTATGACTTTATGTTGCTTCGCTTTGGAACCCAGGCCGTAGGCCACTAGGCTGTTGTTGTTGTGGCACCGCTGGCGCCCGAACATGATCGTGGACGGTATCTCGCTGTCCGGGAGAAGCGAGAGCTCGCCGGTACACCGTACACGGGTTGCACAGGTAGTGGCCACGGAAGTACTTGCGGCGGAGCAAGACGAGGCCATGGCATGGCTTGACGGTGAGCACCTCGACAGCGCAGTCCGGCTCAAGTCGCGGGAGAGGTAGGACGCCGGCGGTCAGCTGCTCCGCCGCCACAGAACCAGTGCTGTGCCGCCATGCGTGGAAGCGGTACTGCGCAATCGTGAACAGGAGCTTGGGCGGGCCTTCCCGTTGATTCGCTCGCTCGAGGTGGAGGTTGGTGAAGGAGGACGACGAGAGTGTGGCGGACCACGAACGTGACAGGCAGCGGAAGCGGCGCACCGACTTGGCCGGCAGACGAGCAAAGATCTCCGCCACCAGCTCCTCCGGCAACGCCGAATGTTTTGTCTGATGCCTCCGTTTCAGCGATGGCTGCTCCATGACGTCTCGTGATTGACTGATCAGTTGGTGAGGGGCAAGCTTGACTATATATTTACGCTCCATGTTGGGACTCCATCGAGTTCTGCTCTCACTCGGATACGGAGTGTGACGCGAGAGCTAGCTGGCTACCCGTTCCCTTTTCGGCGGGAAAGTAGCTGCCTAGTCAAAGCCGGCCGGGTTCACAACTCCTTTTTTTCGGTCTTGCTAGTACTAAGAGCATTTAGATCATTAAAATGATGATCTGGATGATTTTATATTTATTTATTTTTATGAGAAAATTTCCGATCTATTCATCATCAATTATGACAATACAACGAATAATAGAAATTACATTTAGATCCGTAGACCACCAAGCGACGACTATCAGGACTGAAGCAAGCCAAAGGCGCGCCGCCGCCATCGCCCTTCATGGCCGGAGTCGGGCATAACTTGTTGTAGTAAACAGTCGGGAAGTCATCGTGTTAAGGCCCGTAGGACCAGCGCACCAGAACAGCAATCGCCGCAGATGAAGAATAACGTAGATCAGAAAGATCCAATCCTAAGACACACGAACGTAGACGAACAACGACAAGATCCGAGCAAATTCATCAAAGATAAATCCGTCGAAGACACACCTCCACACGCCCATCAACGGTGCTAGACGCACCGCCAGAACGGAGGCTAGGCGGGTTCAGGGAGCCGCCGTCTCGTCTTTCTGAGCAGGACACAAACACTTAGACCAATTGAAAGAAACGACTAAAAACGAAGCCCTCCTTCTAGCCCTTGACGAGATCCACCGTGTCCCATGACCCTAGGGCCACAGGAGAGAAGGCGGGCCTGTGGCGGCCCGGCTGGAGGCAGAAACCCTAGCTTTTTTGTGGAGGAGGAGGAGGCGGCAGCTAGAAGGGCTTTCGTGTCACCTTGGCGAGTGTCGGGTATATTAAAAGGATTGGGGCTTGCTTGGCTGCGTGATTGGTATTGTTAGGATTTTATAAATGAAAATTTGGTTTGGCTTGTTGAGTGTTGAGCGGAATAAAAAATCGATCTATATATGTGGTCCGTTAGTGAGGATCAAGGGCAGTCGTTGTACACTGTAATAAACAGATAGAACCTTCTCATTGATCCCTATAGATTTCATTGTATGTTAAAGCAGAAAAATACATGATGAACATTTTATAAATGATTTTAAAATGTTCATTTGGGTACTAAGAATAATTTTTAAATGGACATGACTTTTAAAAACATTTTCAGGATATGAGAGAAAAAAATTATAACAATACATGATGAACATTTTGCTGTTAAAACGCAGTGAAAAACATTGAAAATACAGTGTGAGATTTTTTTTTCTAAAACATGGTGATTTTTTAAGTAAATCAAAAAGGGAAAAGAAGGAGACCCATTACGGATGGAAATTTTTTACAGGAAAGTCTTTGAGTAAAATAACAAATGTGAGCAGCTAGGAGAAAGAGCAAGAAAAGGAGTTTAATAGTCTGATTTCTATAAATGTTAAGTGGTGCTAGAAATTAAAAGATGAGATAAGTGTTAACTGGTTCAAAATTCATGTGTTATTGCTAAACTCGTCAAACGATGACAAACACTTAATTTGAAAGAAGAAAAGTTGGTTCTTGGTCGAGGCCAAATGCATGACGAGGATGAACTTGGAAAAAGCAAAGACAAAGGGGTTGGGCTAGTTGCGTGTCGAACATGAGCTTGCAACTGGTGCAAAAGGGTGTAGGCATTTGTGAATAATAATGAACATGCAGCGAGGCTAAGTCATGTAGGACAAAAATGGTTGACCCCCAGTTCTCTATTGATGGTGGACTTGCAAATGGCACAAAATAATGATGCGCCCTTCGACCTCGAGTTGCATGTCGCTGTTGGAGTTTAAATCAGACCCAATTGCGAGTCAAGAATGGACTTGCAACTGGGCCAAAAAAAAGGGAGGCCCCAGTTGCAAGTTCACCCTCAACTCACAACTGGGAAAAAAAGATAGAATTTGGTTGCCCGTAGATGTAATATCCTATTTGACACTTACTACATCAAACTGTCGAGTGTTCGCACAAGCGATCCCTTCGAGCGCAAGAATTGGGCCGGCCCAAACCCCCATAGCGAGGAAGCCATTTTAAGGAACCTTCTGGAGGGTTCCCTGGACCGGTTTTTTGTTTTTATACCAGTTTATCGGTTTTCTTTTGTGTTTGTTTTTTATTTTTTTGTTTAATTTCTTTTTTTTTGGTTTCTTCTTTCATTTCTTTGTTTTTTTTCTTTTTCAAATTCATATTTTCTTGTTTGACATTTTTTAAATCTCAATTTTCAAAAATGTTTCACATATTCCAAAATTGTTCGTTTTTTACAAAAAAATGAAAACCCGAAATTTTATTGATATTTTAAAGAATTGTTTGCATTGCTCAAAAGTTCAGAATTTTGAAATTTGTTCACCTTGTCAAAAAAAGATTGAAATTTCCTTTTTTCATGTTTTCCAAATTTTGTTTGTGATTTCAAAATTTGCTCACGTTTTAAAAAATGTCCAGAATTTCAAATTTTATTAATGTTTTCTCAAAATATTCATAGCTTTTTGTTCTCATTTTCAAAATATGTTCACGTGTTTAGAAAATGTTTGAACAGTCCAAAATTTGTTCATGTTGAACAAAATTGTTCGTGCTTTCGAAAGTATTCAGAATTTTGAAATTTGTTCTCATTTTCAAAAAAGGACAAAGTATAAAAAAATCATGTTTCTCGAAAATTGTATGCAATTTTAAAATTTGTTCGTATTTTCTTGATAGTTCAGAGTTTCAAATTTTGTTCATGATTCCTAAATTTGTTCTCTTTTTTAAAATTTCAAAATGTGTTCCAATTTTTCTAGATTGTTCATGTTTTCAAAATTTTGCTCACAATGTTGAAAAATGTTTGAGTTTCATGAAGTATTCAGTTAAAAAAACACATCTGAAATTTCAAATAACCTTCAAATCTATGGCTATTCCTAGTTCTTAAAGTACCACGCTTCTTCTTATTCATGAATGCTTTGTTGGTGCATTGGTATGCCGCTGCGTCTGAGAGCATAAGGTCTTGTGTTCGGCTCCCAACCGCATCACTAATTTTTGGAATTTTGCAAACCACGGTCCTGCTGTTGGGCCGACCCATGTGGCCATTTGTGTGTGCGTCCGGCTGCTATTTGCCATGAAATATGGTAGATAGAAGCTCCCACGTCGACTATACTTGCAACTGTGATTAAAAAAGGTACCATGGGCCTAGTTGAGAGTTGACTATGGACTTGAAACTAGGGCAAAAAAGGGAGGGTCCAGTTGCGGGTTGAAAGGGTGGATTTGCAATTGGACATAAAAAAGAGAGTGGATGGTCAGTTGCATGTTGAAAATGGACTTGCAACTAGGAGAAGAAAAACTTGGGGCCCAATTTATGAGTTGAGGGTGGGCTTGCAACTAGGAAAAAAAGGGTTCAATGACCGCGACGATGTTGTGATGGCATGTGATGACGGCTATCTTTGAAACGGTCATGGCGATGTTGCGATGGCGTGCTTCGATGACCGCGGTGATGCTCTGACAAAAGCCTGATTGCTTCGACGATGCTACGACGGCATGCTTCCTAGTCGTAGCAGTGTTGCGACGATGGCATGGATGTCTTAATGATGCTACAACGACAACACAGTTGCTTTGATAATGTTGCGATGGTATTTTTGTTTCGACGGCCACAATGACGGCAAGTCATCAATGACCCTACTCTAAGCATTGCTATATCCGAGCAAATCATGACTCCATGTGTTTGCTGGACGCAGCTCCTCTAACGTACGGCGCACTCACTGACGTGTGGATCCGGACCCACGCGTCAGGTGGCCGTACGTCAGGGGATCCGGCTCCGTGCTTGCTAGTACGAAAATTCACCGAACACCCACAATCAACGTCAAAATATGGTGTTCTGGGATCGGTCTTTGGTGCTTGCTATGTCCTTCCTCTTGAAATTGTTTGTAGCATCACCTACACGTGTAGGCACGTGCCGAGCACTACGTGTGAAGTGCAAGTAAAAAGAAATTGTTAAACAGTCACAACTTCAGGCGTCATAGATGTTCACGTGGGAAAAGACAGACGCTGCACGCCACACGATCGTGGGCAATCACACGGGGCCGGCGCGGATGACAAAGCCCAAGAATCATCCGACTGTTTTTAAATGTTTTCTTAATTTTAAATGTATTATTAAATGAGAAACATACGCAGGAGAACATTGAGCATGGGATAGCGAATTAAAAAAATACAGTATAAGAAATTAAAGGAATTATTTAATTGAAAGATATTTTTAAAGTGAATACAATATAAGAAAATTAAACAATTTATTTGATTGAAAGATTTTAAAGAAGTGAATACAACATGTGAAAATTACACGATTTATTTAATTACTAAAAAGATGGTCTATTATAGAGGAAGAAAATTTAGGATCACTATAAAATGAGGTAGCGATTTTGAAAAATGAATACAGTATAGGAAAATTAAAGTATTTATTCTATTGAAAAAAAGATGGTGGTCTGTTATAGAGGTGTCCTAGGCCAGAGCGGGACCATCGCGTGCAATCACACAGCGCCGGATGCGGATGGCGAAGCCCAAGAATCATCGGAATGTTTTTAAATGTTTTTCTAATTTAAATTTATTATTAAATGAGAAACATACACAGGAGAACTTTGATCATGGGATAGCGAATTAAAAACATGAACAATATAAGAAAATTAAAGCAATTATTTAATTGATTTTTAAAAAGTGAACACAGTATTAGAAAATTAAACAATTTATTTAATTGAAAGATTTTCAAGAAGTGAATACATCATATGAAAATTAAACGATTTACTTAATTACTAAAATATGGTGGTCTATTATAGAGGGAGAAAATTTAGGATTAGTGTAAAATGAGGTAGCGATTTTTAAAAATGAATAAAGTATGTATAAAAATTAATTTAATTGAAAGATTTGCAAGAAGTGAATACATCATATGAAAATTAAACCATTTATTTTAATTACTAAAAATATGTTGGTCTATTATAGAGGGAGAAAATTTAGGATTAGTATAGAATGAGGTAGATATTTTTAAAATGAATACAGTATATAGAAAAATTAATGTAATTGAAAGATTTGCAAGATGTGAATACATCACATGAAAATGAAATTATATTTTTAATTACTAAAAATATGGTGGTCTATAATAGATGAAGAATATATAGGATCAGTATAAAATGAGACAGCGATTTCAAAAAAATGAATACAGTATATAATTTTTTTTTAAAGTATATTCAACTAAAAATGAATACAGCATATAAAAAAATTTAAGTATATATTCAACTAAAAAAGATGGTGGTCTGTTATGGATCACATGAAAATTAAATTATATTTTTAATTACTAAAAATAT
>NC_041386.1:649154147-649161181 GCF_002162155.2 Triticum dicoccoides
TAATAGATGAAGAATATATAGGATCAGTATAAAATGAGACAGCGATTTCAAAAAAATGAATACAGTATATAAATTTTTTTAAAGTATATTCAACTAAAAATGAATACAGCATATAAAAAAATTTAAGTATATATTCAACTAAAAAAGATGGTGGTCTGTTATGGATCACATGAAAATTAAATTATATTTTTAATTACTAAAAATATGGTGGTCTATAATAGATGAAGAATATATAGGATCAGTATAAAATGAGACAGCGATTTCAAAAAAATGAATACAGTATATAAATTTTTTTAAAGTATATTCAACTAAAAATGAATACAGCATATAAAAAAATTTAAGTATATATTCAACTAAAAAAGATGGTGGTCTGTTATGGAGGGGTCCTAGGCCAGAGCGGGCCCATGCTGCAGCGGCCTGTTATCCTTCCACCGTTGGAAGCGGGCAGTGAACGCTGCTCTGTGAAACCAGCCTAACGTGGTGCCTGCCACTTCAGGGCCTGAGAGGCCGAAGCTTTCGCCCCAGCCACCCAGCCCACTACCAACTTGGAACGGGCAGGCCAGCAAGGTTACATCACAAGCCCAGGCCAAGAAACCGCACCAAACATCCACACCGCCTCAATGCCCCCACATGGGTGACAAGCTCCCGTGACTGAGCTCGGCGATGCCAGCGCTGCAGCTGAGTATTTAACCTGGTGTTTCTCTTTGCAAACTAGCGAGGTGGGACTAAAGGAAGGGGTGCGGGGTGCGGATTGCGTGGTGACTGACTGAACCGTGAAACCTTTCTCGCTTCGCCCGCCCACTGCCTGCCGCGCGTCGACGTCTCCGATAGTCCGATCCCCTCAGCCTTATCCATGCACGCGCGCTATCCCCAACCCAAGCACCGCATCGGCGCCCCTCACCTGCCGCCGGCCGCCGTGGCCCGCTCCGCCCGATGGAATGCCGCTCCTGACCTAAGCGAAGCTCCCCCAGCCAGCGCTCCGAGCCGATGCCGCTCGCAGGCATTGCCCTCGCGCCTCTCCTCGTCTCCCCGCTCGCGCCTCCCTCTCCCCGTGGCAGCGTTGCCGCCGTCTCTGCAGAGCCCGCGAGAAGGCGCCGCGCGCTACGGCGGGTCCGGTGCTCGGCCGCAGCGGCGTCCGGAGGAGGCGGGGACGCCGTCGAGCTTTCCCGCGCGACGCTGCTCTGGAGGGCGGCCAAGCTGCCCATCTACTCCGTGGCGCTCGTGCCGCTCACCGTGAGTTCCCCACGGCTGCAAGTTCCTCCCTCCCCATTGCCAATGCTTAACCCTGCAATTCAGAATTGTATCCTGTTAGTGTGCTAGCATGCAAATCAGAATGAGTATTGAATCATTGATCGCAGCTACGGGGAGAACAAGCCAAATTGGAAGATCATTACTCCACATTTGGTGGTATGAAACTACGATCGCCTTACGCATTTGCATTGACAGTTGCTTGCACTTGCAGGTAGGGACTGCTGCTGCTTATAACCATGCAGGGTTGTTCTTTGCCAGGCGCTACTTTGGCCTCCTGGCTGCTGCTGTCCTTGTGATCACCTGGCTCAATCTGAGGTAAAACTCACCAACACAAGTATACTCTGACAAGCAAAACGATGCTGATATCAATAGCACTGTTCAACCATTCATTCCCCTGGTCTGAACAAAGTTGCATTTTCACTCTACTGCAGCAATGACGTTTATGATTCAGATACCGGCGCTGATAAGAACAAGAAAGAATCCGTGGTCAATATTGTTGGCAGGTACCGCTCGTTCCTGGTACCGGCGAGTAGTAACATCCTAATTGCTTGCATATCTGTATTTGGAAACGAAACAGTTTACAGTGTGATCTGCTGTGCAGTCGAGCAGCGACACAATATGCTGCAAATGTTTCTCTTCTGCTCGGCTTTGGTGGGCTATTTTGGGCCTTTGCGGAAGCAGGGGATGTCAGGTTCATCGTTTTGGTGCTATGTGCAATCCTCTGTGGTTATGTTTACCAGGTGAAATCTTCTGCCCCCTTTTCAGGGAACCTTGTGTTTCTTTATGTTCCGTAATCTGTAACAGAATATATTTGCCTTTTGTGGTCGATTATGGGTTGTCTCATCTATAAATAGCCTGATGCATTCAGTATTTCAGTTAATTTAGCAAAATGTAATTGTGTGTCGATGTTTTTCATCTCATCCATGTGCAATTTCGCAGTGCCCGCCGTTCCGATTAAGTTACCGCGGTCTAGGCGAACCATTATGTTTTGCTGCATTTGGCCCATTGGCAACGTCAGCATTCTACTTCTCAAACAGCAGCAGAAGCATTTCAAGGTACGCTCTACAACAACTATTTATCAACTATTGTGTGTATAATTAGCACTTTAGAGTGTTGAAGGATCGATGATCTATCTTAATCTCTCTACAAAAATGCAAGGATCCGTTTATACCTAAACAGTTCCTTTTGAAATGTTGGCATTTGTCAGCAGGACTGCAGCTCTTCTCCCTCTCAGCAAAACAGTCATAGCTTCATCCATTCTTGTTGGGTTGACAACTACCCTGATACTCTTCTGCAGCCACTTTCACCAGGTATAAATTCAGCCCCCTGACATATGAATCGATGCAGTAATTTTATATATTTGAAATGATCATTAGCTGATGAACTCAGATAATCTGTAGATTGAAGGAGACAGGGCTGTTGGAAAGATGTCTCCCCTGGTATTCCACTCTCTTTTTTCAGCACATCTGATTTCACTTATGTACAAATAATCAGTACTACTCCCTCCGTCCCATAATATAAGAGCGTTTTTTTACACTAGGGAGTAGTATCACATAAGTTCTTCGTGTGTGAACCTGTAAACAGGTAAGAATTGGCACCAAGACAGGCGCGACACTAGTGACAGTTGCGATCGGCACCCTTTACACTCTCTTGACGGCTTTTGGCATAAGCAGATGCCTCCCACCATCCTGCATTGTAAGCTACTGATCCATACTGTTCCTCTCAAGAAAACTACCTAAAAACACAGCTCCCACCTCAAGCATTGCTACTGTATCATATTCTTAGGTCCTTGGCGCCCTGACTCTCCCTCTTGGCAAATGGGTTGTGGACTATGTGCAGAGAAACCATGATGTAAATACTCCTCCCTTGTCACTCCTTCCTTTTTCGCTCTGAATCTTTTTCGTCAGTCCACACTAACACTGGCTGAAGTTGATGAAAAATGCAGGATGACACCAAGATCTTCATGGCCAAGTATTACTGCGTTCGGCTGCACGCCTTGTTCGGGATGGCGCTGGCTTCCGGTCTGGCGCTGGCCAGGAACGGCATACTAGCCTGACAGGCAGACAGGCAGACCGACAGATGGGCCACCATTGACAGTTGACAGTTGGTACAGAGAAATGCTTCCTTCTTATTGCAGTCTCACACAGATGGAGTAAAACACACACAACTTTTACAGCCAGTGCAATGCAATGGCAGTGCATTTGCGCAGTCCTCTCGCTGGAAGAGAAGGCGGCCGGATTGGGCAAGCAGAGGTTCAGAGGCTGTTGGTTTTCTGGCTCTGGCTTAGTACAGTGGCCTCTAGCATCCCGTGATCTAGGTTTCTTTTCTGTCTGCAAGCAAAGAGAGGGCTAGCTTGGCGTGCTCGTCCTCGTCCGTCGCAGCTAGAGTAGATACTAGTACTAGATCGCCGTTTGCTCCTGCAGCAGGATATGAATTGAATTGAATTGAATTGAATTCTGATGAGGCAGTCGGGACGGGACGAGTCAGTGGGGACTCGACATGCTCCGGCCCTCTACCGACGGACGGACGGACGGACTGCCATTACTGCCCTCTTTACCACCAGCCAGCGGAGGCAGAGAGTGGTGGTGGTGGTGGTGGTAGACCAGCTGTTCCTGCTCGTGGTACGGCGCGCAGGCCAACTTGTTGGTGCCTATCTATCCCACCTTGGCATGCTTGCTTTTATGTTTGTATCATGTTCATCGGCCCCCCGGATCTCGATTCAGCACAGGCATACACACGGGGTGCCTTGTCAGTCAGGGTTTGTAATTGCAGACTTTGCAGTATCTAGCAGTGCTGCTGCTGCAGCATATTTATCCCACTGTCCATGGCGAGTGAGAATCACACACTCTTGCAAGTGTAGTCAACCAAATGAGGAAGATTGCGAGGAGCTGGGACAAAATGAGGTCGCCCTGGAGTAGAGAACGGCTGAGACGACGAAGCGGGCCAACCGAAGGAGGAAGGAGAAGGCAGAAGAAGAAACCGTAGCCGTCGCCTCCCAGGCACGGGATGTTGCGGACACCAAGGTCATCGCCGCCAAAGCCTCACAAACCACCCTCCTCATGCCAGGGATCGAGCCAGCCCTTCTTGCCCCCGCCACCGACGGCCATCACGGGCTCGTCGGTGGCCCGCCCGCCCAAGCTTCCAGAGTCGCCTTCCATGTCAACATGGTGACCGACATACGAGTACCTTCCCGGACATGACCGAACGTCCCGCTTCTCCACCTCACTACGGGACGGCTTGCCGGAAGTCGGTGATTCCGTGTCAATCGTCAGCCTCCCATTGATCTCAACAGCCCACCTGTGGCCGGCCAGTCCACCGACACACGAAGGAAGCACCCCAACTTCCCCGATGCCCACAACATGTTTGATGGAATGCCAACCACAACGCCGAACAACCCAAGGTACCACGAGGAGGCCATGAAGAACTCCTTTGACATACAAAAGAAGACACACGAGATCGACGAGGCCCATGCTCAGTCAAGAGCCAACGAAGTGGAGGTGAAGCAAAAGGAGGTAGAGCTCGCACTAATATGCAAGGAAGTGGAGATTGGGGGGGCGACTTGAGCAAGATGACCCAAGAAAAAGGGCTTTGGTTTGAGAGGAAGCAAAAGTTCATGATCGACCAAGATGTGTAATCATCTTATATTTGTTTGTGGACTACGAGGGTGGAGACGTGTGGGGCTTGTGCTATTCTTTTGGGTGCAATGTTGTATGTCAGCATGAGATATGGTACTATGCAAAAACTGCTAGATTTATTTTTGATAAATATATTTGCTACGTTTGATGAAAAGTTGCCAAATCTTGATTATTGAAGAAGAAAAACGGAAATGGCGGACCAAATGGGTCGCCCCTCCGTTTGGGTTGACCCGTTGGAGTTGCCCTAATCCTAAACAAGGAAGATTATTACACCAGGAACTGGTGGTGAGACTGAGACCATAAAGGCACGAGGCAGCAGAGGAAAATGACAGCCAAAAAATTATTGCATCGCAGACCACCACGCCAGCATCCATCCATCCTTCTCAGCACATCACTTTCCGACTGGTCTTGCGGTACCTGTAATTATCCTCTCGAAAGCTAGCCGACGACAGAAATGGGCATCTGTGGTTTTCACTTCTTCCTTTTCAAATCAGATCCACGCAAGGGAGGATCCCTTCATTCCTAAGTCGAGAATATCTCACCACCCGTCTGAAGCAGCTGGAATATGTTCCTCCTCCACGGTCCACATCCACCAAGAAAAACCTAAAGAAGCAGCACTTCTTTCTGCTACAATGTCGACAGCCCTGATACTTGTGCACTAATTCGCTGCAATCCAGATTTTCTGAAAGCAAAAATGACAAAGAGGTGAAGAACTACCAGCTCTGGCCAGCCAGCTATCTCACTTATCAGGGAATTAGCAACTATTGAATTGGCACCAGCTTCTCACTTTCACTATTCGACCCAATTTTCGGTCAGATTAGGAAAGAGAGATTACAATGTGCTCCAGTAGAAAGCAACACAGGAATCATGATTTGTGCATCAACTGAGCTCACTCACTGTTGGTAGGAAAATGCAATGAGGGGGGCCTGTCATTGCTAATAGATCATGCAATCTGTAGGGTGCGCACCCTGAAAAGCCTATACCAGCCATGATAAACTAATGAAACCCATGATTGATTAACAAGAGAAAAGGGCAAAACCAAACGGCGATGTATCACCCAACATCCTTTACAACCCATGTGAACATAATTAGATGGCCCATGGTGCATACCATGAAACAAAAACAATGTCCACATCACACCAGAAATCCAAGCCTAATTGTATAGTATAGTAGTCGCCTACGAACAAAATGTATGTATCAGTGGCAATGATCCAAATCCCAATCAGTCAACAAAGACCAGGTCTAAACCGGAATTCAGGTATGCCACCGGGGTTGTAGATTAGATAAGAGCAGCTTCAACACCTTGCCCTCAGTGGCACAAAGAAAGTAAGCTCCTGATGTGCTCCTACTGAGCATTTCCAAGAGTAGCCAAGCAGAGCAGAAATGGCTGATAACTTTGAATATCATATCATATCATAACATCATCCATAACATGTCCTAAACAAATTTTGCATATAAAGGCTTGGGTTTGCCACTACATATTGCATATTGCATAAGCTTGTTACAAAAGAATTTGGCCAGACATGAACAAGTCATCCTTTGTCAAACACAGCATGCTCCATATACACCAAGAACATATTAAGGTAGGTAAGGTAGAACACGCTACAAAAAAGATTTTGAGAATGGATTTCAAGGCGAAGCTAACACATTGTAATTGTATTGCTGCTCCGTCCCCTTCCCTCGCCGCCGCCGCCGCCGCTTCCCCAGATCTCTCTCCTAGGCCGGCCATATCTACACATCGGAAGCAGCAGCGGCGGCGGCAGATGTTGTTTCTTGGTCACGGGTCGCGGACGCGGGGGCTGGTGGCCGGCATGGCCACGCCGGGAGACGTCGGCGCCCGCGGCGAGTGGAGGCAGCCGAACCCGAGCGGCGATGTGGGCACGAGGATCGGCGACGGCATCCCGCGGAGCCGGCGCATGTAGGCCGAGATGGGGGACTCCGCCGACATGCAGACGGAAGGGAGCGCCGGGAGAGGGGAGAGAGTCGGCTGGGCCGGCGACGGCAGGATGGTCGCCGGGCGGGGCGGGGCCAGCGGCGGCGGCCGGATGCGGTGGAGCCGGGACGGGATGGCCGACAGCGGAGGCGGAGGCGGAGGGGCCATGATGGGGCGCGGGGGCGGAGGGGCCATGTCGGGCCGCGCCGGCGGAG
>NC_041386.1:649161407-649191895 GCF_002162155.2 Triticum dicoccoides
CATGGAGGAGGAAGCGGAGGAGGAGATGGAGGACTGCTTGGAGATCTTGTAGGAGGACTTGTTGAGGGCTCGGAGGGCGGCGGTGGAGGAGGCCGCGGAAGGCGGCGGGTGGTTGGGGTTGTCCATGACCGGAGGAGGGCGGCGGCGGGGGGCGGAGACCGGGGGGAGAGTGAGGTGGGGAGGAGTGGGAGATGGGGATTTGGGGGGCAGTGGGAAAGGGAGGCGAGTGGGCGATGGGATCTTCTCTGTCTGCCTTCTGCCCAAGCCAAAGCAAAAGAGAGGCTGCCTGCCTCCGCGAGCAGACTGGCGGTGACCTGTGCCTGGCTGATGATGAGCGAGCTGATTGGCGACTGGCTGCTCAGCAGCCCAGCGTTTCCACCCAACGCTTTGCTTCCTTTTATCTATTTTTCTATTTTTGGATAAAACTAAAACCTCGATTACTCTCTTTCTTTTGGTGGTATGTGTGCACTGCTCATCTCCGAAAACAAAATGCAGTAACCAAAGGCTCGTGAATGGCTCGGCGAGGAGATTTTTCAGGATTTGAACTGGCCACCATAGTCATATGATTTCCCGCTCGCTCTGCTCATTTAATTTGCCACGTAAGCGTTGTCGTTTCCTCGCTAATGAGCACATTCGGTATACCAGAGAAGTTAACGCAGTGGCGCAGAAAATCACTCCCACATGCAATCCTTCACTGCACGCCCCACGTCTAGATCATCAATCATCGCTCACGCAATTACCGCATGAGTCCTTCGTTCTCACTTGTCATTGAAAATCTATACCGTGCATTGGTGAGTTAGGGATTCCTCTGGAACATTGCACCGCGGCGCAAAAGTTTCGAAGCACGATTTTCGTGTGCTAGGGTTTCCTCTAGAACATGGCATTGCGGCACAAAACCTTCAAGGCAAAATTTGGAGAATTTGTTTGTGTGCTCTAGATTTAGACTCCAAGAATTGCAATCTCCATGAGAAAGTGAATCTCAATATAAGTGGTGAGGTGACATTAGTGCTAGGCCTAACTTTTCTTCTTCCTTTTGCCTCGCACGATGCTGCTTTTCAATCTCAATCTACCACTAAATTCTTTTGTAACTTTCTTTGAGGAGAAGATCGAGCTAGCAGCCATGGTACCGTGCGCGGGATCCAGAGACAGGGGCCTGTCACGACCATGGCAGGCATAGGACTGGCTCGCTACGATATTTTTGAGCATCTGAATTGACAAACAGAATCACTTGATTTTTCTCGCTCACTCTACTCCTTTAATTTCTCTTGTAAGCGACACCATCCTCTCGTTAGTGACCAACTATCTATTCTACATAGATTTAAGGCAGATGGGCCAAAAATCACTCCCAGGTGCAATCTCACGCACTTGCGAGTTCAGATCATTAGTAGTCACTCACGTCATTCCCGCATGCAGTCCTCAATGCTCGGTTGCGCTACATGGCTAATAGCCATTGAGGAACTTACCGACCTATCCGAATCACCTCTTTCGTAGGCGTTATCGAATGTGTTGATCTCTTTTTGCTCGCATTGTTGAAGCTTGTGAGCAAAATTGTTGTTTTTTAACTTGCCAGAGGAATGCCGCCAGCTTGCTTGGGTTTAGTTCATAAGAAAAGATATCAACGACAATAAGAGTGATAGCATATGGCATTCTGGCTGACTACACCGATGAGTATATTCGCATTGGAGAAGATACTGCGCTCAAATGCATGCGGGTGTATGCCGAGGTTTTGATCTGGGTTTTTGGTCCTGAGTATCTCCGAGCTCCCAATGAGGAGGACACAAAAGGATTGATGGCGATGAATAAAGCAACAGGATGACCAGGCATGCTTGGGAGTGTGGATTGCATGCATTGGAGGTGGAAGAACTACCCTACAGCCTGACCGGGCAGTACACCGGCCATAAACGCGATCCCACTATTGTGCTTGAAGCTGTGGCCTGACATGACTTGTGGTTTTCACATCGCTTGTTTGGATTGTCAGATTCTCTGAATGATGTCAGACGCGCCCTGGTGGGTTGTGCCCCCCTCGGGGCATCCCCGGGTGCTGCTCTGACCCATTAGATGTCTTCTGGTCCATCAAAAATCCATAAAAAGTTTTGCAGTATTTGGACTCCGTTTGATATTGATTTCCTGCGATGTAAAAAACAAGCAAAAAACAACAACTGGCATTGGGCACTGGGTCAATAGGTTAGTCCCTAACAATGATATAAAGTTGCTATAAAATGATTGTAAAACATTCAAGAATGATAATATAACAGCATGAATACTTTATAAATTATAGATACGTTGGAGACATATCAGCAGTCAATCGCACCAGTTCACCAATCAAGCATATTTGCTTCCCTAGAACTTTCCTAGGTATTCTATCAATCACTAATTCACCTATCATTGTCCCTCACTATGCGTACACTGGTAATCAGATTATTTTAATCTCAAGTGATTTGTAATTGTTGCCCGGTAATTTCAATATCACCACTGCCAGGTATTATATTGTCTAGAAAGTACGAATTTGGTAATGAGCAACAAAAAAGAAAACTTTTGGATGAGTTGATAGAATTACAGAGAGGAACTATGTATTGATTTTTCAAGAGTAATACAAGCGCTTCAACAAGTTGGCGGTAATTACCATGGATGAACCAACTAATGATGTTAAGTGTCAAGTAAGTTTTTTTATTATGTTTGTCCTTTTAATGATCTTTAAGATATTTTATAGACATATTTTTGTATTGAATATTACTCCCTCTGTTCCTAAATATAAGTTCTTTTAGAGATTCCAATATGAACTACATATGGAGCAAAATTAGTAAATCTACACTCTAAAATATGTCTATATACATTCCTATGTAGTCCGTGTTGAAATCTCTAAAAAATCTTATATTTTGAAACAAATAGCGTATTTTTTTAAACTGATATGTATTCTAAAACAACATACATATTTTTAGGGGTACCAATACAACATCAATACATATATTATAATTATATATGAGGGGTGATGATGGTCTCACTATTAGTTTTTGCCCCGGGGCCCTAAAATCTCAGCACTGGCCCTGGAGTAATGCATAGTTTCAAGTGTTGCCATTTTTAGTTTTCTCATCTTTTCATGTGTGTTCATCATGATGTTTTTCAAAAACAATATGGAACACGTCACCAACCAAAATCTTAGCATTATTAAGTTGGCTATCCTCAAATCCTTGTTGGTTCCCTTTTACAATCCAAGAATAGTGTTGATTAATACCATTGAAAACTTGTTGGATTATGTTTAAAGGTGTTACTTCCTTCCTGGTATTTTCATCAAAAGTGCGGTTATCACAAAACAAATACCTCAGCAAATAATCTTTGTCGTATAAAATCTCATCTATCACAGGATGTTCATGTCTCATGTTGTAAAATTCAAAGATCTCCCTAGCCTCTGGCACTATGTAATAAAATTCATTCATGAGGACAAGAGTACCTATCTTTTTAGCCTTAGGGTTGTTTATAACAGGCAACTCATAAAACAATCTTTGTAGAGTGGGATGAGTGCGAATAAATCTTCTCTCAAGCTTAAGAACAAGTGCGGAAATAGCTTCAGCATAATTTTTGGTTCTTTTAAGAATAGGAATACCATCAAAAACCAAAGTTCCCTTGCAATTAAAGAATTCTTGAATAACAATTTTTCCTATAATGTTACCACTCCCCATTACAAAAGTTTTAGCATCCAAATTTGAGGGAATTTCAACCTTAGGGATTTTACCCTCTTCACCTTTTTCGCTAACAAATTCAGACATGATAGCAACTTCAAGCAAGCAAACAAGTAAAAAGGCAAACAAAAAATGTTTTTGTGTTTTTGTGAAAACGTTTTAGAAGTGGGGGAGTTAAAAATGAGAGGCAAATGGCAAATGAAAGTTTATGCGATGGTACTTGATTGCTTTTGCTTCCTAGTAATGGCGCCAGTAATTCTTCCTTCTACTTGTGAGCTGCCTTGGATTTCACCGAAGAGGGGAGGATGATGCAGTACGGTAGAGATAAGTACTTCCCTCAGTTAAGAATCAAGGTTATCAATCCAATAGGAGAACCACGCAAGACCTCGTGAATAGCACCTACACACAAAATAACAAATACTTTCACCCAACACAAACAAGGGGTTGTAAATCCCTTGGCGGCTAATTGCAAGGATCAAATCTCATAGTGATGGATAGATAAACAAAAACACAAAATAAAATAAAAGTAAATAAATTACAGGAAAGTATTTTTGGATTTTCATATATGATAAAGATACAACCGGGGGGCATAGTTTTCACTAGAGGCTTCTCTCTCAAAAAAAGCATACGGTGGGTAAACAAATTACTACGCATGTCTGAGACAAGTAGACTGACTCCTGCCTGCATCTACTAATATTACTCCACACATCGACCGCTATCCAGCATGCATCTAGAGTATTAAGTTCATAAAGAACGGAGTAACGCCTTAAGCAAGATGACATGATGTAGACAAAGTAATGTTGGAAATATGCCCTAGAGGCAATAATAAAATGGTTATTATTATATTTCCTTGTTCATGATAATTGTGTGTTGTTCATGCTTTAATTGTATTAACCAGAAACTGCAATACATGTGTGAATACATAGATAAGAACATGTCCCTAGTGAGCCTATAGTTGACTAGCTCATTGATCAATAGATGGTTATGATTTCCTGACCATGGACATTGGATGTTGTTGATAACGAGATCACATCATTAGGAGAATGATGTGATGGACAAGACCCAATCCTAGGCATAGCACAAGATCATGTAGTTCGTTCGCTAGAGCTTTTCTAATGTCAAGTATTGTTTCCTTAGACCATGAGATTTTGCAACTCCCGGATACCATAGGAATGCTTTGGGTGTATCAAACGTCACAACGTAACTGAGTGACTATAAAGGTGCACTACAGGTATCTTCGAAAGTGTCTGTTGGGTTGGCACGAATCGAGACTGGGATTTGTCACTCCGTATGACGGATAGGTATCTCTGGGCCCACTCGGTAATGCATCATCATAATGAGCTCAATTTGACTAAAGAGTTAGTCACGGGATCATGCATTGCAGAACGAGTAAAGAGACTTGCTGGTAACGAGATTGAACAAGGTATGGGGATACCGACGATCGAATATCAGGCAAGTAACATACCGATAGACAAAAGGAATTGTATACGGGATTGATTGAATCCCCGACATCGTGGTTCATCCGATGAGAACATCATGGAACATGTGGGAGCCAATATGGGTATCCAGATCCTGCTATTGGTTATTGGCCGGGGAGGTGTCTCGGTCATGTCTGCATGGTTCCCGAACCCATAGGGTCTACACACTTAAGGTTCGGTGACGCTAGAGTTGTAACGAGAATAGTATGTGGTCACCGAAGGTAGTTCGGAGTCCCGGATGAGATCCCAGACGTCATGATGAGTTCCGGAATGGTACGGAGGTGAAGATCGATATATTGGACGAAGGATATTGGAGTCCGGAAGTGTTCCGGGGGTACCAGGCTATGGCTAGCATGACCGAAAGGTGCTTCGGGGGCCCCGGCAAGTGTTGCGGGGCCTCATGTGCCAAGGGGAGGGGGCAAACCATCCCACTAAGGGGTCGTGCGCCCCCACACCCTTTTCTCATGTTACTTGGGGAGGTGGGGCGCCTCCACCTATCTTGGGAGGCAAGCCTCCACCTGCTTGGCTTGGGGGGCAAGTCTCCCTAGGGTTTCCCTAGGGAGATCCAATCTGCCCTAGCCGCCGCCCCCTAGGGGAAACCCTAGGGCGCCGCCCCCTCTCCCCTTCCCCCTATATATAGTGAGGGTGTGAGAGGGCAGCCATACCCTTCCCCTGGCGCAACCCTCCCCCTCTCCAACTCCTCCTCCTATTCTGTAGTGCTTGGTGAAGCCCTGCCGGAGAATCACGGGCTCCTCCATCACCACGTCGTCGTTCTGCTGGAGTTCTCCCTCAACTTCTCCTCTCCCGTTGCAAGATCAAGAAGGAGGAGATGTCCCCAGGCTGTACGTGTGTTGAACACGGAGGCGCCGTCCGTTCGGCGCTAGATCGGATCTTTCGCGATTTGAATCGCCGCAAGTACGACTCCATCAACCGCGTTCTTGTAACGCTTCCGCTTAGCAATGTTCAAGGGTATGAAGATGCACTCCCTCTCTCTCTCTCTCTCTTGTTGCTAGCATCTCCTAGATTGATCTTGGTGACACGTAGGAATTTTTTTAAATTATTACTACGATCCCCAACAAGTAAACCCAACTAATATGAATAAACCTCATATTTTTATCCTTAATGGCAAGGCGGAGAATGTCGCTTGGAGGGACCGGGGACGGAGGCAATGAGAGAGGGAAGTGTTGGCGTCATAGGGACCGAATTCAGACATGGACGAGCAGTTGTCCCCGCCGCCACGCCTGACACCCCACATCCCATCCATCTAGTCGCCGACAAGGATCACACCGTTGATAACCCACAAGTATAGGGGATCGCAACAGTTTTTGAGGGTAGAGTAGTCAACCCAAATTTATTGATTCGACACAAGGGGAGCCAAATAATATTCTCAAGTATTAGCAGCTGAGTTGTCAATTCAACCACACCTGGAAACTTAATATCTGCAGCAAAGTGTTCAGTAGCAAAGTAATATGATAGTAGTGGCAACGGTGGTAAAAGGTAACGGTAGCAAAAGTAATATTTTTGGTGTTTTATAGTGATCGTAACAATAGAAATGGAAAAGTAAATAAGCGAAGAACAATATATAGAAAGCTCGTAGGCATTGGATCGGTGATGGAGAATTATGTCGGATGTGGTTCGTTATGTAACAGTCATAACATAGGATGACACAGAACTAGCTCCAATTCATCAATGTAATGTAGGCATGTATTCCGAATATAGTCATACGTGCTTATGGAAAAGAACTTGCATGGCATCTTTTGTCCTACCCTCCCGTGGCAGCGGGGTCCTAGCGGAAACTAAGGTATATTAAGGCCTCCTTTTAATAGAGTACCAGACCAAAGCATTAACACACGGTGAATACATGAACTCCTCGAACTATGGTCATCACCGGGAGTGGTCCCGATTATTGTCACTTCGGGGTTGCCGGATCATAACACATAGTAGGTGACTATAGACTTGCAATATAGGATCAAGAACTCACATATATATTGGGTAATGTAGTAATTTCAAAATTTTCCTATGCACACGCAAGATCATGGTGATGCATAGCAACGGGAGGGGAGAGTGTGATCTACGTACCCTTGTAGATCGACAACGGAAGCGTTAGCACAACGCGGTTGATGTAGTCGTACGTCTTCACGGCCCGACCGATCAAGCACCGAAACTGCGGCACCTCCGAGTTCTAGCACACGTTCAGCTCGATGACCATCCCCGGACTCCGATCCAGCAAAGTGTCGGGGAAGAGTTCCGTCAGCACGACGGCGTGGTGACGATCTTGATGTACTATCGTCGCAGGGCTTCGCCTAAGCACCGCTACAATATTATTGAGGATTATGGTGGAAGGGGGCACCGCACACGGCTAAGAATATGATCACGTGGATCAACTTGTGTGTCTAGGGGTGCCCCCTGCCCCCGTATATAAAGGATCAAGGGGGGTTGCGGCCGGCCGGGAGGAGGGTGCGCCAGGAGGAGTCCTACTCCCATCAGGAGTAGGATTCCCCTGCTTTTCTAGTTGGAATAGGATTCGGGAGGGGGAAAGAGGAGAGAGAGAAGGAAGGGGGGCGCCGCCCCCTTCTCATTGTCCTATTCGGACTAGGGGGGAGGGGGGTGCGGCACAGCCCTGGCCACCTCTCCTCTCTTCCACTAAAGCCCACTAAGGCCCATATTCCTCCCGGGGGGTTCCGGTAACCTCCCGGTACTCCGGTAAAATCCCGATTTCACCCGGAACACTTCCGATATCCAAATATAGGCTTCCAATATATCAATCTTTATGTCTCGACCATTTCGAGACTCCTCGTCATGTCCGTGATCACATCCGGGACTCCGAACAAATCTTCGGTACATCAAAATGCATAAACTCATAATATAACTGTCATCGAAACCTTTAGCGTGCGGACCCTACGGGTTCGAGAATAATGTAGACATGACAGAGACACGACTCCGGTGAATAACCAATAGCGGAACCTAGATGCTCATATTGGCTCCCACATATTCTACGAAGATCTTTATCGGTCAGACCGCATAACAACATACGTTTTTCCCTTTGTCATCGGTATGTTACTTGCCCGAGGTTCGATCGTCGGTATCTCAATACCTAGTTCAATCTCGTTACCGGCAAGTCTCTTTACTCGTTTCGTAATACATCATCTCGCAACTAACTCATTAGTTGCAATGCTTGCAAGGCTTATGTGATGTGCATTACCGAGAGGGCCCAGAGATACCTCTCCGACAATCGGAGTGACAAATCCTAATCTCGAAATACGCCAACCCAACATGTACCTTTGGATTCACCTGTAGAGCTCCTTTATAATCACCCAGTTACGTTGTGACGTTTGGTAGCACACAAAGTGTTCCTCCGGTAAACGGAGTTGCATATTCTCATAGTCATAGGAACATGTATAAGTCATGAAGAAAGCAATAGCAACATACTAAACGATCGGGTGCTAAGCTAGTGGAATGGGTCATGTCAATCACATCATTCTCCTAATGATGTGATCCCATTAATCAAATGACAACACATGTCTATGGTTAGGAAACATAACCATCTTTGATTAACGAGCTAGTCAAGTAGAGGCATACTAGTGACGTTTGGTTTGTTTATGTATTCACACAAGTATTATGTTTCCGGATAATACAATTCTAGCATGAATAATAAACATTTATCATGATATAAGGAAATAAAATAATAACATTATTATTGCCTCTAGGGCATATTTCCTTCAGTCTCCCACTTGCACTAGAGTCAATAATCTAGATTACACAGTAATGATTCTAACACCCATGGAGCTTTGGTGTTGATCATGTTTTGCTCGTGGAAGAGGCTTAGTCAACGGATCTGCTATGTTCAGATCCGTATGTATCTTGCAAATCTCTATGTCTCCCACCTGGACTAGATCCCGGATGGAATTGAAGCGTCTCTTGATGTGCTCGGTTCTCTTGTGAAATCTGGATTCCTTTGCCAAGGCAATTGCACCAGTATTGTCACAAAAGATTTTCATTGGACCCGATGCACTAGGTATGACACCTAGATCGGATATGAACTCCTTCATCCAGATTCCTTCGTTTGCTGCTTCCGAAGCAGCTATGTACTCCGCTTCACATGTAGATCCCGCCACAACGCTTTGTTTAGAACTGCACCAACTGACAGCTCCACCGTTTAATGTAAACATGTATCTGGTTTGCGATTTAGAATCGTCCGGATCAGTGTCAAAGCTTGCATCA
Organism: Triticum dicoccoides; assembly: GCF_002162155.2. Classification (NCBI taxonomy): domain Eukaryota; kingdom Viridiplantae; phylum Streptophyta; class Magnoliopsida; order Poales; family Poaceae; genus Triticum; species Triticum dicoccoides. The sequence goes on from NC_041386.1 coordinate 649,170,784, forward strand.
ACGTAACCATTTACGATGAGCTCTTTGTCACCTCCATATATGAGAAACATATCCTTAGTCCTTTTCAGGTATTTCAGGATGTTCTTGACCGCTGTCCAGTGATCCACTCCTGGATTACTTTGGTACCTCCCTGCTAGACTTATAACAAGACACACATCAGGTCTGGTACACAACATTGCATACATGATAGAGCCTATGGCTGAAGCATAGGGAACATCTTTCATTTTCTCTCCATCTTCTGCATTGGTCGGGGATTGAGTCTTACTCAATTTCACACCTTGTAACACAGGCAAGAATCCTTTCTTTGCTTGATCCATTTTGAACTTCTTCAAAACTTTGTCAAGGTATGTGCTTTGTGAAAGTCCAATTAAGCGTCTTGATCTATCTCTATAGATCTTAATGCCCAATATGTAAGCAGCTTCACCGAGGTCTTTCATTGAGAACTCTTATTCAAGTATCCTTTTATGCTATCTAGAAATTCTATATCATTTTCGATTAGCAATATGTCATCCACATATAATATCAGAAATGCTACAGAGCTCCCACTCACTTTCTTGTAAATACAGGCTTCTCCAAAAGTCTGTACAAAACCAAATGCTTTGATCACACTATCAAAGCGTTTATTCCAACTCCGAGAGTCTTGCAGCAGTCCATAAATGGATCGCTGGAGCTTGCACACTTTGTTAGCTCCCTTTGGATCACAAAACCTTCCGGCTGCATCATATACAACTCTTCTTGCAGAAATCCATTCAGGAATGCAGTTTTGACATCCATTTGCCAAATTTCATAATCATAAAATGCGGCAATTGCTAACATGATTCGGACAGACTTAAGCATCGCTACGGTTGAGAAGGTCTCATCGTAGTCAATCCTTTGAACTTGCCGAAAACCTTTTGCGACTAGTCGAGCTTTGTAGACAGTAATATTACCGTCAGCGTCAGTCTTCTTCTTGAAGATCCATTTATTCTCAATTGCTTGCCGATCATTGGGCAAGTCAACCAAAGTCCATACTTTGTTCTCATACATGGATCCCATCTCAGATTTCATGGCTTCAAGCCATTTTGCGTAATCTGGGCTCACCATCGCTTCTTCATAGTTCGTAGGTTCATCATGATCTAATAGCATGACTTCCAGAACAGGATTACCGTACCACTCTGGCGTGGATCTTACTCTGGTTGATCTACGAGGTTCAGTAGTATCTTGTTCTGAAGTTTCATGATCATTATCATTAGCTTCCTCACTAATTGGTGTAGGTGTCACAGAAACAGGTTTCTGTGATGTGCTACTTTCCAATAAGGGAGCAGGTACAGTTACCTCGTCAAGTTCTACTTTCCTCCCACTCACTTCTTTCGAGAGAAACTCCTTCTCTATAAAGTTTCTGAATTTAGCAACAAAAGTCTTGCCTTCGGATCTGTGATAGAAGGTGTATCCAGTAGTTTCCTTTGGATATCCTATGAAGACACATTTCTCCGATTTGGGTTCGAGCTTATCAGGTTGAAGTTTTTTCACATAAGCATCGCAGCCCCAAACTTTTAGAAATGACAACTTTGGTTTCTTGCCAAACCACAGTTCATATGGCGTCGTCTCAACGGATTTTGATGGTGCCCTATTTAACGTGAATGCGGCCGTCTCTAGAGCATATCCCCAAAATGATACCGATAAATCAGTAAGAGACATCATAGATCGCAACATATCTAGTAAAGTACGATTACGACGTTTGGACACACCATTACGTTGTGGTGCTCCGGGTGGCGTGAGTTGCGAAACTATTCTACATTGTTTTAAATGTACACCAAACTCGTAACTCAAATATTCTCCTCCACGATCAGATTGTAGGAATTTTATTTTCTTGTTACGATAGTTTTCAACTTCACTCTGAAATTCTTTGAACTTCTCAAATGTTTCAGATTTATGTTTCATTAAGTAGATATACCCATATCTGCTTAAGTCATCTGTGAAGGTGAGAAAATAACGATATCCGCCACGAGCCTCAACGTTCATCGGACCACATACATCTGTATGTATGATTTCCAATAAACCTGTTGCTCTCTCCATAGTACCGGAGAACGGTGTTTTTGTCATCTTACCCATAAGGCATGGTTCGCAAGTACCAAGTGATTCATAATCAAGTGGTTCCAAAAGCCCATCAGTATGGAGTTTCTTCATGCGCTTTATACCGATATGACCCAAATGGCAGTGCCACAAATAAGTTGCACTATCATTATCAACCCTGCATCTTTTGGTTTCAACACTATGAATATGTGTGTCACTACTATCGAGATTTAATAAAAATAGACCACTCTTTAAGGGTGCATGACCATAAAAGATATTACTCATGTAAATAGAACAACCATTATTCTCTGATTTAAATGAATAACCGTCTCGCATCAAACAAGATCCAGATATAATGTTCATGCTTAACGCTAGCACCAAATAACAATTATTTAGGTCTAATACTAATCCCGAAGGTAGATGTAGAGGTAGCGTGCTGACTGCGATCACATCGACTTTGGAACCATTTCCCACGCGCATCGTCACCTCGTCCTTAGCCAATCTTCGCTTAATCCGTAGTCCCTGTTTCGAGTTGCAAATATTAGCAACAGAACCAGTATCAAATACCCAGGTGCTACTGCGAGCATTAGTAAGGTACACATCAATAACATGTATATCACATATACCTTTGTTCACCTTGCCATCCTTCTTATTCGCCAAATACTTGGGGCAGTTCCGCTTCCAGTGACCAGTCTGCTTGCAGTAGAAGCACTCAGTTTCAGGCTTAGGTCCAGGTTTGGGTTTCTTCTCTTGAGTAGCAACTTGCTTGCTGTTCCTTTTGAAGTTCCCCTTCTTCTTCCCTTTGCCCTTTTTCTTGAAACTAGTGGTCTTGTTGACCATCAACACTTGATGCTCCTTCTTGATTTCTACCTCCGCAGCTTTCAGCATTGCGAAGAGCTCGGGAATAGTCTTATTCATCCCTTGCATATTATAGTTCATCACGAAGCTCTTGTAGCTTGGTGGCAGTGATTGGAGAATTATGTCAATGACGCAATCATCTGGAAGATTAACTCCCAATTGAACAAGTGATTATTATACCCAGACATTTTGAGTATATGCTCACTGACAGAACTGTTCTCCTCCATCTTGCAGCTATAGAACTTATTGGAGACTTCATATCTCTCAATCCGGGCATTTGCTTGAAATATTAACTTCAACTCCTGGAACATCTCATATTCTCCATGATGTTCAAAACGTCGTTGAAGTCCCGATTCTAAGCCGTAAAGTATGGCACACTGAACTATCGAGTAGTCATCAGCTTTGCTCTGCCAGACGTTCATAACATCTGGTGTTGCTCCAACAGCAGGCCTGGCACCTAGCGGTGCTTCCAGGACGTAATTCTTCTATGCAGCAACGAGGATAATCCTCAAGTTACGGACCCAGTCCGTGTAATTGCTACCATCATCTTTCAACTTTGCTTTCTCAAGGAACACATTAAAATTCAACGGAACAACAGCACGGGCCATCTATCTACAATCAAACATAAACAAGCAAGATACTATCAGGTACTAAGTTTCATGATAAATTTAGGTTCAATTAATCATATTACTTAAAGAACTCCCACTTAGATAGACATCCCTCTAATCCTCTAAGTGATTACGTGATCCAAATCAACTAAACCATGTCCGATCATCACGTGAGATGGAGTAGTTTCATTGGTGAACATCACTATGTTGATCATATCTACCATATGATTCACGCTCGACCTTTCGGTCTCCGTGTTCCGAGGCCATATCTGTATATGCTTGGCTCGTCAAGTATAACCTGAGTATTCCGTGTGTGCAACTGTTTTGCACCCGTTGTATTTGAACGTAGAGCCTATCACACCCGATCATCACGTGGTGTCTCAGCACGAATAACTTTTGCAACGGTGCATACTCAGGGAGAACACTTCTTGATAATTAGTGAGAGATCATCTTATAATGCTACCGTCAATCAAAGCAAGATAAGATGCATAAAAGATAAACATCACATGCAATCAATATAAGTGATATGATATGGCCATCATCATCTTGTGCTTGTGATCTCCATCTTTGAAGCACCGTCGTGATCACCATCGTCACCGGCGCGACACCTTGATCTCCATCGTAGCATCGTTGTCGTCTCGCCAATCTTATGCTTCCACGACTATCGCTACCGCTTAGTGATAAAGTAAAGCATTATAGCGCGATTGCATTGCATACAATAAAGCGACAACCATATGGCTCCTGCCAGTTGCCGATAACTCGGTTACAAAACATGATCATCTCATACAATAAAATTTAGCATCATGTCTTGACCATATCACATCACAACATGCCCTGCAAAAACAAGTTAGACGTCCTCTACTTTGTTGTTGCAAGTTTTACGTGGCTGCTACGGGCTTAAGCAAGAACCAATCTTACCTACGCATCAAAACCACAATGATAGTTTGTCAAGTTGGTGCTGTTTTAACCTTCGCAAGGACCGAGCGTAGCCACACTCGGTTCAACTAAAGTTGGAGAAACTGTCTCCCGCTAGCCAGCTTTGTGCAAAGCACGTCGGGAGAACCGGTCTCGCGTAAGCGTACGCGTAATGTCGGTCCAGGCCGCTTCGTCCAACAATACCGCCGAACCAAAGTATGACATGCTGGTAAGTAGTATGACTTATATCACCCACAACTCACTTGTGTTCTACTCGTGCATATAACATCAACACATAAAACCTAGGCTGGGATGCCACTATCGGGTAACGTAGTAATTTCAAAATTTTCCTACGCACACGCAAGATCATGGTGATGCATAGCAACGGGAGGGGAGAGTGTGATCTACGTACCCTTGTAGATCGACAGCGGAAGCGTTAGCACAATGCGGTTGATGTAGTTGTACGTCTTCACGGCCCAACCAATCAAGCACCGAAACTACGGCACCTCCGAGTTCTAGCACACGTTCAGCTCAATGATGATCCCCGGACTCCGATCTAGCAAAGTGTCGGGGAAGAGTTCCGTCAGCATGACGGCGTGGTGACGATCTTGATGTACTATCATCGCAGGGCTTCGCCTAAGCACCGCTACAATATTATTGAGGATTATGGTGGAAGGGGGCACCGCACACGGCTAAGAATATGATCACGTGGATCAACTTGTGTGTCTAGGGGTGCCCCCTGTCCCCGTATATAAAGGATCAAGGGGGGGTGCGGCCGGCCAGGAGGAGGGCGCGCCAGGAGGAGTCCTACTCCCACCGGGAGTAGGATTCCCCCCTTTCCTAGTTGGAATAGGATTCGGGAGGGGGAAAGAGGAGAGAGAGAAGGAAGGGGGGGCGCCGCCCCCTTCTCCTTGTCCTATTCGGACTAGGGGGGAGGGGCGCGTGACCGAGCCCTGGCCACCTCTCCTCTCTTCCACTAAAGCCCACTAAGGCCCATATTCCTCCCGGGGGGTTCCGGTAACCTCCCGGTACTCCGGTAAAATCCCGATTTCACCCGGAACACTTCCGATATCCAAATATAGGCTTCCAATATATCAATCTTTATGTCTCGACCATTTCGAGACTCCTCGTCATGTCCGTGATCACATCCGGCACTCTGAACAAATCTTCGGTACATCAAAATGCATAAACTCATAATATAACTGTCATCGAAACCTTTAGCGTGCGGACCCTACGGGTTCGAGAACAATGTAGACATGACCGAGACACGTCTTCGGTGAATAACCAATAGCGGAACCTGGATGCTCATATTGGCTCCCACATATTCTACGAAGATCTTTATCGGTCAGACTGCATAACAACATACGTTGTTCCCTTTGTCATCGGTATGTTACTTGCCCGAGGTTCGATCGTCGGTATCTCAATACCTAGTTCAATCTCGTTACCGGCAAGTCTCTTTACTCGTTTCGTAATACATCATCTCGCAACTAACTCATTAGTTGCAATGCTTGCAAGGCTTATGTGATGTGCATTACTGAGAGGGCCCAGAGATACCTCTCCGACAATCGGAGTGACAAATCCTAATCTCGAAATACGCCAACCCAACATGTACCTTTGGAGACACCTGTAGAGCTCCTTTATAATCAACCAGTTACGTTGTGATGTTTGGTAGCACACAAAGTGTTTCTCCGGTAAATGGGAGTTGCATAATCTCATAGTCATAGGAACATGTATAAGTCATGAAGAAAGCAATAGCAACATACTAAACGATCGGGTGCTAAGCTAATGGAATGGGTCATGTCAATCACATCATTCTCCTAATGATGTGATCCCATTAATCAAATGACAACACATGTCTATGGTTAGGAAACATAACCATCTTTGATTAACGAGCTAGTCAAGTAGAGGCATACTAGTGACGTTTGGTTTGTCTATGTATTCACACAAGTATTATGTTTCCAAATAATACAATTCTAGCATGAATAATAAACATTTATCATGATATAAGGAAATAAAATAATAACATTATTATTGCCTCTAGGGCATATTTCCTTCAATATATTCATGAAAACATAATAGGTTCAGATCTGAAATCATGGCACTCGCACCCTAGTGACAAGCATTAAGCATAGCAAAGTCATAGCAACATCAATCTCAGAACATAGTGGATAATAGGGATCAAACCCTAACAAAACTAACTCGATTACATGATAAATCTCATCCAACCGATCACCGCCCGACAAGCCTATGATGGAAGTACTCACGCACGGCGGTGAGCATCATGAAATTGGTGATGGAGGATGGTTGATGATGACAACGGTGACGGATTCCCCTCTCCGGAGCCCCGAACGGACTCCAGATCAGCCCTCCCGAGAGAGTTTAGGGCTTGGCGGCGGCTCCGTATCGTAAAACGCGATGAATCCTTCTCTCTGATTTTTTTTTCTCCCCGAACACGAATATATGGAGTTTGAGTTGAGGTCGGTGGAGCTCCAGGGGGCCCACGAGGCAGGGGGCGCGCCCCCCACCCTCGTGGCTAGGGTGTGGGCACCCTAGCCTTGATTCTTTGCCAATATTTTTTATTATTTCCAAAAATAATCTCCATGGAGTTTCAGGTCATTCCGAAAACTTTTGTATCTGCACATAAATAACACTGAGGGAGTCCTGGATTAGGGGGTATCCGGACAGTCGGACTATATCCTTTGGCCGGACTGTTGGACTATGAAGGTGTCCGGATGGGACTCTCCTTGGCGTGGAAGGCAAGCTTGGCAATACGGATATGTAGATCTCCTTCCTTGTAACCGACTCTGTGTAACCCTAGTCCCCTCCGGTTTCTATATAAACCGGAGGGTTTAGTCCGTAGAACAAGAATCATACCATAGGCTAGGTGTAGCCTCTTCGATCTCGTGGTAGATCAACTCTTGTACAACTCATATTATCAAGAACAATCAAGCAGGACGTAGGGTATTACCTCCATCAAGAGGGCCCGAACCTTGGTAAACATCGTGTCCCCTGCCTCATGTTACCATCCGCCTAGACGCACAGTTCGGTACCCCCTACCCGAGATCCGCTGGTTTTGACACCGACATTGGTGCTTTCATTGAGAGTTCCATTGTGCCGTCACCGTAAGGAAGGATGCCTCGTCTTGTTGTTAAAAACAACATTACCGCCGGGGGAGCCCTGGCTGTCGGCCAAACTCTCTGGCTAGGCAGTTTCATCATGACCGCCCGTTCGGCTGCTGCACCGACGATGACTTCTCAGGTCATCGAAAACAGCCCCCGCGTCGGCTCGGAATTTGCCGAGCAGATGGATCCATTGGAGCTCATCCCTAAACGAGCTCTTGGATCGCATCGCCGCCTTGGGAGTCGCTATGGACTATGATCGGATTGGGCTTAAACCCGATCAAAGGGAGATTAACTCTCCATCGGTCACCCATCATATTGCGGTGGTGGAGGAACAATGCGGCGATTCTCCCTCTATCTTGAGGACTAACTATGTCCGGATTCCTGAGCTCTCCGAGCCGGATACCCGTTTATGGGAGCACACACCCAAGCCCTGAACCTAGAGTCAGGCGGCAGGCCAGACTTATCAGGCAACATCTCGGAACCTGAACTTCCAAGATTGGAAACTCCCCGGCCCCTGGGTCTCAGATCGGGTAAGGGTTCGGACTCAAATCCACCCACCCACCCAAACATAAATTATCTTTCCCACATCAGGCAAGCGCCCCAGGAAACAGTACATCATTATTGGGCAAGATTCCTCCTTGTGATGAACAAGGTTAAGGACTGTCGCGAGGAAGATGCAGTCTCATTTTTCCGCAATAATTGCACAGACAAGGGAATCCTTAACGCCATAAGTCGCCGTGACATATCACGCTTCGCTGACTTGGCGTCCATAGTACGAAAGTACTGTGCGATGGAAAGCGCCTAGAGAACCGAAACGAAATTTTGGGATAATCCGGCTCCAAATATACACCCAGTCTGAAGTAAAAGGGTGCACTATCATAAGACACCCGAGTTAATTACAAAGAAGCAAAAACCCTCTACAGGGCGTGGAACCGTATTGGAGGGATGGCTCAACGGACCCTGCAAAATTCATAGTACAGCGGATACCATACCAACACACAACCTTAGAGCATGTTGGGTACTCCGGTAGGTGGCCAAAAGTGGTAAGGATCTTCTCATCCCATATGCCACAGAGCACCATCCCGGGGATAACAATACGATATTAACAGTCTTTGAAACCTTTGCATCAAATAATAGGCGCAAGCGAACACTCCGCAGCCTTGCCGAAATCTGCCACGTGGTAGCAATAAATCCATGGAGTGACATGGCTATTACCTTCAATGCTAGTGACGAACCTAAATTATGATCAGCCCGAGCACCAGCTGCACTGATCCTCAGTCCAATTGTGGACGGCTTTCGACTCACCAAAGTACTCATGGACGGCGGCAGTGGATTAAACCTCATCTATGAGGAAACTCTTCAAAAAATGGAAATAGACTGGAACCGCATTGAGCAAAGCAGCACAACCTTCAGAGGAATCATCCCCAGTCAGGAAGCACGCTGTGCTGGGAAAATCACACTAGATGTGGTATTCGGCACGCCGGAGAACTATAGGTCCGAAGAAATTACATTCCAAGTGGCCCCGTTCAGTAGCGTATACCACACCCTTTTAGGGCGGGAGGCATTCACGATCTTCCAAGCCATACCCCATTACGGGTACATGAAGCTCAAAATGCCCGGGCCCAGCGGAATCATCACTCTCGCTAGTGATCCGGACATAGCACTCTGCGCCGAAAACAAAATAGCTGCACTGGCCCTCGAGGCATTATCCGAAGCCGTTTTGGCCAAGGAATTAACTGTGCTATGCTCCACAGTGGACAGGGATGACGTGATACTTGACAAGAGATCCAAGTCCACCTCTTTTTAACCAGCGGATGAAATAGTCAAATTCCAAGTCCACCTAACGGACCCTACAAAAACAGCCTCCATCGGGGCACAATTAAAACCCGCTGTGGACGCCGCACTCCGAGAGTTCCTGCGCGAGAATTGGGACATATTCGCCTGGCACCCCTCAGACATGCCAGGAATCCCATGCAGGTTGGCCGAGCACAGCCTTAATATTCTAAAGGGATTCAAGCCGGTCAAGCAGACTCTTCGGCGTTTCTCTGAACCTAAGAGACAAGCTCTGGGAGAGGAACTAGCCAAGTTATTGGAGGCCGGATTCATTAAAGAAATAAAACACCCGAACTGGCTAGCAAACCTGGTGATGGTACCAAAGAAGGACAAATCCTGGCGCCTATGTGTCGATTTCAAGGACCTCAACAAGGCTTGCCCAAAGGATCCCTTCCCCCTCCCCCGCATCGATCAAATTATCGATGCTACCGCAGGACACGATTCATTGTGTTTCCTCGACGCATACTCCGGCTACCACCAAATCAAGATGGCGGAGTCCGACCAAGCCGCAACAGCATTTATCACACCATGCGGCCCCTTCTGTTTCAACACAATGCCTTTTGGGCTCAACAACGCCGGCACAACATATTAGCGCATGATTCAGACATGTCTGGAGAAACAGATCGGCAAAACAGTAGAGTCATACGTAGATGATGTGGTCGTCAAAACCAAACATGTCGACTCTCTAATAGATGACTTGAGGCTCACATTCGACAACCTCCGAACATATGACATCAAGCTCAATCCGGAAAAATGCGTTTTCGGTGTACCAGCCGGAAAGCTCCTGGGTTTCATTGCCTCCAATAGAGGAATTGAAGCAAATCCGGACAAAATTCGAGCTCTGTCATAGTTGGCTATCCCAACGGACCTCAAACAAATCCAGAAATTAACTGGATGTGTGGCGGCTCTAAGCCGCTTTATCTCCCGCTTAGGAGAAAAGGCATTACCCCTTTATCGCCTCCTTCGGCGCACGGAACACTTTGAGTGGACGGACGCTGCCACAGCCGGATTGGAAGAAATAAAAGCCATACTGGCAACCAACCCAATCCTGGCCGCGCCAAACATCGGCGAACCAATGTTGTTATACATTGGCAACTCATCAGGTTGTAAGCGCAGTGCTCGTCGTTGAACGAGAAATGAGCGGACATAAATTCTCCCTTCAAAAGCCGGTATATTATGTATCCACTGTCCTCACTCCATGCAAATCACGGTACCCACATTATCAAAAGATAGCCTATGCGGTATTCATGGCATCCCAGAAGCTGCGACACTACTTTCAAGAGTGTTCAATTACAGTAGCCTCGGAAAGTGCCACTTAATGATATTATAAACAACCGCGACACCACGGGCCGGATTGCCAAATGGGCCATTGAGCTCCTCCCGTTCGACATAACATACAAACCCCGGCGAGCCATTAAATCGCAAGTATTGGCCGACTTTGTCGCCGAATGGACGGAAGCCGAACTCCCTAAAGAGTACGGCGCATACTCCAATTGGATCATGCACTTCGACGGCTCCAAAATGCTGGCTGGTCTGGGGGCTGGCGTCGTCCTGACGTCCCCAACCGGAGATACAGTTCAATACGTACTACAGATACTGTATACAGACTCCAACAACGCAACCGAATACGCAGCCCTGTTACATGGTCTTCGGATGGCAGTTTCCATGGGCATTCAACGCCTGGAGGTGCATGGGGATTCGAACATCGCAATATCCCAAATAAATGGAGACTTCGATGCCAAGGATCCGAAGATGGCGGCCTATCTCAACGCCGTCCTAAAGATGCCAGCTCGGTTCGAGGGGCTCGAATTTCACCATGTGGCTCGGGAAAACAATCAGGCGACGGATATCCTCGCATGCATCGGCGCAAAACACGATGTGGTCCCCCCCAACATCTTTTTGGAGAGGTTGTTTAAGCCATCCGTGGTATTGGAAGGGGACACCGGTAACAGTAGTTCGGACCCGGACAAAACGCCCGATGCCGAACACTCTGACATAATCGGAGGCTCTGCCACCGAAATAACACCTTCAGCGCACGTAATAATGGCCATCATCGCCCCGTGGACAGAACCATTCCTGGCCTACCTAACTAGGCAAGAACTTCCTGAGGACCAAAATGAGGCACGTTGCATAGTGCGGTGATCTAAAGCCTACATGGTCCACGAGGGAGAGCTGTATAAAAAAAGCACTACCAGAGTCCTTCAAAGGTGCATCTCCGAAGAGGAAGGGCAGAAGCTTTTGGCAGAAATTCACGCCGGACTCGGCGGCCACCACACCGCAGCCCGGGCCCTTGTAAGCAAGGCCTTCCGTACAGATTTTTATTGGCCGACGGCCCGGGTAGATGCACAGGACTTGGTCCAACGCTACGTTGGTTGCCAGCTTTTTGCAAACCAGAGCCACATGCCACCCACCGCCCTCCAAACAATCCCCATTACCTGGCCCTTCGCGGTATGGGGGCTTGACATGGTTGGACCCCTTAAAGGGGGGACCCATAAGAAAAAATACTTACTGGTCATGGTGGACAAATTCACCAAATGGATAGAAGCCAAACCTGTTAAAACGGCCGAATCCGGACCGGTGATAGACTTCATATCCGGGGTTGTACACCGTTATGGCATCCCCCACAGCATCATCACTGACAACGTCACGAACTTCACGGCCGACGAGGTAAAACTCTAGTGCAGCAACATGGGCATTAAGCTCGATTATGCCTCTGTCTATCATCCACAAACTAACGGCCAAGTTGAGCGAGCAAATGGTCTTATCATGAGCGGCATCAAACCCAGATTAGTGCGGTCCTTAAAGGAGTCTAACACACACTGGGTAGAGGAGCTCGACTCCGTACTCTGGGGGCTGCAGTCCACGCCGAATCGTACTACCGGATACACACCCTTCTTTATGGTGTACGGCACAGAGGCGGTTCTGCCCTACGACATAATTCATGACTCACCTCGAGTGCGCATGTACGAAGAAAGAGAAGCCGATCTCGATCGGCAGGACAGTCTGGACACCCTGGAGGAGGAGCGCGATGTGGCAAAAGCCTGTTCCGCATTCTATCAGCAACAGGCTCGCAGATACCAAAGCAGAGAAGTATGGGCCAAAACTTATAACGTTGGCGAGCTAGTTCTACGCCCGCCGGAGAAGAAAAAGACCAAGATTGAGCCCAAATGGGAAGGTCCCTTCATTATTGACCAAGTTCTAACTGGTGGAGTGTACCGTCTGCGGGATGCATCGGATAATTGACTTGAGCCGAACCCATGGAACGCAGCCAGGCTCCGAAGATTCTATGCCTAGTGGCGGACTCTATGTTCGTCTCCTTCCTCTGTCCATTTTTTGCATATACATTATCTGTCTTTTTTCCCTTTCTTTCTTTTATTCTTTCTCAAGGCCTTCAAGGGCCAACTTGTGCCTTGCTTGCACACCATTGACGCGCTAACCGCGCTCATTATACCTGGGGGCTTCTACACGGAAGATTAATTATTTATCTAGGCTTCATGCCCCGCACATGTGTTATTCTTCCACATGTACCTTTTCTTCGCCATTATATGCATCATTATGACTTAAGTTTTGTCCAAGCTGGGTTGCCTGGCTCTTGTATTTATGCCCTACGTTCCCGTTAATTCGGCTAGGGCATAAGGGGAGCACCTTTGCGATTATTACTGCTGGGTCAGCCGGATGTGTACCTCAGACTGGGTGAAGCTGTAAGATAGCGTTCTTAAGGGAATATTCGGTCGGTGAACAAAAGATGATTTTTATTTATTTTCCATATGTGCCCCCAGATGTTTTTGCCTGCGTCTCCTCTCGCAGTCCGGACATGCACTTTAGGGCATGCGTACCCAGGGAAAGGAACCCTTAACGGAACTATTCTCCCTGGAAAATGTTTCTTACTACCCATGTAATATAACATAACTAGTTGGGTACTTGTCTGTTCAAGCACTAATGACCCCTACGCCTAGTTTCCACGCATACCCCGGTTCTTATATAACTGAGCGGGTATTCAGATACACTCCGGACTATCGGGTCCCGAGGTTGAAGCAAAAAGGTCCGCCATGACAAATGATTTACAATCCGGCTAGAAGGCATTATACATGTCACTTTAATTACATAGTCATGTAGACTGACTAAATTCCTCTTCTATACCATCCAACAAGCTGTCTGGTCTACAATCCTGTTGGGAATACTTTGCGGCTAATTCTACTTGCCCATACACTAAGCTAACGGGGATCTCTTTCCCATCGGGCCCCACAGGTCCGACCTCAGCCATGTGGTTTGGGTCAGCCTTGGTATACCACGTCTTCACCATGGCCCAGGCTTCCCTGGCACCTTGACGGCAGGCCGATATCTTCCATAATCGGAAGCGCCGCCGTGCTCCCTTGAGCTTCTCCGCAAGCTCTCCAATGCCTGCTGGCAGGGAGGTGGATGGCCACAGGGCCTGGGCAATACCTTGCATCACCTGCCGAACTTGTTCATGCAGTTGTGAGAGCTCGGGTAGAAGATCGCCCGCAGACCCGGGCATCTCCTCCGCGGGACGACCTGTCAGCATACCTGCAGACATAACTCTGTTAGCCGGCTTCTTCGCCGCACTCTTTTAAAGGGTTCGTTCAAGCACTTACTAAAAATGCCGCGTCAAAGCAGCTTATTCTCCTTCACGGAGTCCGCAAGCTGGGCTCGAACATCTTTCAGTTCCATGCTCAACTTGGTATTGGCGTCTTGGAGATTGTTTTTCTCCCGCATGACCTTAGTCAGCACGCATTCGCCAGCCTTTGGCTGTCGTACGACATGCTGGTCCTCTGGATTCTCTCCGGAGTCATCTGCAATATCTATTGTTAGATCCGTAGCCATGCCGCACACTATATGGTACCTATCATTCTTTGAAACAAATGTTACCAGCTGGGGACTTTTCAAGTTCCTTCATTGCGGCAACGGCGGCCCGAAGTTGGGTCTTGCATTCCTCCAGCTCCTGTGACAGTCGAGTATTCTTCTCTGTAAGAACCTGCACAATAGATGATCCTTAAATCAGTTGTGCCAACTGCTTCAAGTCTCAGGGGCTACTGATATATATACTCATCAAATTTTCTTACCCGTACATTCTTTACATACTGGTCCGTGGCTCTGGCTAGACCATTTTGAGCAGCACGGATGTACGCATCTCCCGAGTTGAATGCATCAAACGCCTCTTGGGAGAAACAAGCGTCACGGAGTACGGCTCGGCGACGCATGTGATTCATGTCGCTCTCCACTTCGGAATTCGTAGCGGATATCTTATCCGCATCCTCTATAGAAGGAGCATCCGATGTGTACCTCGTGTTAGCTTCCGCCTCTGTGTCTGGCCCTGGAGCCCGACTGGTAGAGGCGTGATCTGCGACCTCTCCGGATATTGTCCTGCGAGCGTTCTTCCTTCTAGGAAACATGAGTGTTATTATGTTTTTAAAGACGACAACCACGGAGTGAGGTGTTGCATCATACCTCTGTGCCGGCGTCTCCGTCCGGACCGCCTTCCTTTTTAGCCTGTCCGGCTTTGAGACCCCTTGTTGGCGAGTCGCCGCGGGCTCGGCATGGCGTCCCGAGGGCCTTCCCTATAAAACACCATTTGTATACGGTAGGTGAAGTGCATAAAAGGAAATCCTTTTCAAAGGTTGGGACTCCGGTCTCATTTACCTGCGAGGCTGGGAGTAGCCCAGGGTAGTCGGCTATAATGGCCACCATGGCATCATCACAGCTTAGCTGATAGAAAATCCTATCAATCAGCTCCATGAATATGTCCGGATCCTCTTTCAGGCCGGGGTCGAGGACCCGCTCAGGATCCTTCAGTTGTGGAGGTGGGCTATTGATCTCCCCTACTGCCTTACGCAGTTCCTGCGATGAAACGGCAAGGTAAATATTTATCACGAAAACAAGGGTAGGATGGAAGTAAAAAGAGCGGAAGCTCACCCAGCTTCGAGGGTTGTTCATGGACAATCCATCCCGTGGCTTGATGCAGAGGAACTCCTATTCTTCCCCCTTATACAGATCGGATAGAATTGTTGCTAGAGCAGCAACTAAGTCCGGTCCCTTGCGCCCGCAGCGAGTGGCATCATCTTCCCTGTTGAAGTGCCACATGGGGTGGCCTCGATATTTAAGTGGATGCACCCCCCGCATAATGCATATTGCCATAACCTCGGTTATGGTCAGTCCTGATTTGGCCAGCAACTTTATCCGGCCCATCAGATAAAATACGTCTCTATCATCTTCCTCCTGTGGGCTCCGTGGGCGCCAGCTTAGGCGTTTCTTCAAAGGGGCGTTGTCGAACTCAGGAAGACCAATCTGGATAGGATCCGGGAGAGGAACATCCTCCATATAAAACCACTCCGAAGGCCAGTCCTCGGACGTCTTCTTCGGGGTACCGGATAGGTATCCGGTCCCGGCGATGCGCCATACTTCGGCTCCGCCCACTTGATATATTGATCCCCTCTGTGTACGGGGCACAAGGCAGAACAACTTCTTCCACAACGCGAAATGAGCAACCCCGATGACAAGCCAAGCAATTGTTTCATACTTTAGTAATCTCAAACCTATAAACTTTCACGCAATATATGAGCGCGAGCCATGGACATAGCACTATGGGTGGAATAGAATATAATGAGGGGGGTTATGTGGAGAAGACAAAAAGGAGAAAGTCTCACATCAACGAGGCTTATCAATGGGCTATGGAGATGCCCACCGATTGATGTTAATGCAAGGAGTAGGGATTGCCATGCAACGGATGCACTAGAGCTATAAATGTACAAGTCATCAAAAACCTCGGCACTACGCGCTTGCTCCTAGGGGGATAGATTGGTAGGAAAAGACTATCGCTCGTCCCCGACCGCCACTCATAAGGAGGACAATCAAAGAACATCTCATGTTTCAAATTTGTTACATAATGTTTACCATACGTGCATGCTACGGGACTTGCAAACTTCAACATAAGAATTTCTCAATTTCACAACTACTCAACTAGCACGACTTTGATATTATTACCTCCATATCTCAAAACAATCATCAAGCATCAAACTTCTCTTAGTATTCAAAACACTCATAAGAAAATTTTACTAATCTTGAATACCTAGCATATTAGGATTTTAAGCAAAATTACCGTGCTATTTAAGACTCTCAAAATAATCTAAGTGAAGCATGAGAGATCAATAGTTTTTATAAAACAAATCCACCACCGTGCTATAAAATATATAAGTGAAGTACTAGAGCAAAACTATATAACTCAAAAGATATAAGCGAAGCACATAGAGTATTCTAACAAATTCCAAATCATGTATGGCTCTCTCAAAAGGTGTGTACAGCAAGGATGATTGTGGTAAACTAAAAATTAATGACTCAAATCATACAAGACGCTCCAAGCAAAACACATATCATGTGGCGAATAAAAATATAGCTCCAAGTAAAGTTACCGATAGAAGTAGACGAAAGAGGGGATGCCTTCCGGGGCATCCCCAAGCTTTGGATTTTAGGTGTCCTTAGATTATCTTGGTGGTGCCATGAGCATCCCCAATCTTAGGCTTTTGCCACTCCTTGTTCCATAATCCATCAAATCTTTACCCAAAACTTGAAAACTTCACAACGCAAAACTCAAAGTAGAAAATCTCGTGAGCTCCGTTAGAGAAAGAGAACAAAAGACCACTTCAAAGTACTATAATGAAATCATTATTTATTTATATTGGTGTTAAACCTACTGTATTCCAACTTCTGTATGGTTTATAAACTATTTTACTAGCCATAGATTCATCAAAATAAGCAAACAACACACGAAAAACAGAATCTGTCAAAAACAGAACAGTCTGTGGTAATCTGTAGCTAGCGCAAGATCTGGAACCCCAAAAATTCTAAAATAAATTGCTGGACGTGAGGAATTTATCTATTTATCATATTAAAAAAGAATTAACTAAATATCACTTCCCAAATAAAAATGGCAGAAGTTCTTCTGAGCGCTAAAGTTTCTGTTTTTTACAGCAAGTTTAACAAGACTTTCCCCAAGTCTTCCCAACGGTTCTACTTGGCACAAACACTAATTAAACACAAAAAAACACAACAAAAACAGAGGCTAGATAAATTATTTATCACTAAACAGGAGCAAAAAGCAAGGAATAAAAATAAAATTGGGTTGCCTCCCAACAAGCGCTATCGTTAAATGCCCCTAGCTAGGCATAACAAGCAAGGATAGATCTAGGTATTGCCATCTTTGGTAAGCAATCCATAAGTGGCTCTCATAATATATTCATAAGGTAATTTAATTTTCTTTCTAGGAAAGTGTTCCATGTCTTTCCTTAATGGGATTGGAATCTAATATTTCCTTCCTTCATATCAATAATTGCACCAATCGTTCTAAGGAAAGGTCTACCAAGAATAATAGGACATGAAGGATTGCAATCTATGTCAAGAACAATAAAATCTACGGGCACATAATTCCTATTTGCAACAATAAGAACATCATTAATTCTTCCCATAGGTTTCTTAATAGTGGAATCCGCAAGGTGCATGTTTAGAGAACAATCATCAAAATCACGGAAACCTAACAAATCACACAAAGTCTTTGGAATCGTGGAAACACTAGCACCCAAATCACATAAAGCTTAGCATTCATGATCTTTAATTTTAATTTGAATAGTTGGTTCCCACTCATCATAAAGTTTTCTAGGGATAGAAACTTCCAATTCAAGTTTTTCTTCATAAGATTGCATCAAGGCATCAACAATATGTTTAGTAAACGCTTTATTTTGACTATAAGCGTGAGGAGAATTTAGAACGGATTGCAACAAGGAAATACAATCAAGAGAAATTTTCATAGTTAAATTCCTTGAAATCCATAATAGTGGGTTTGGCAACATCTAGGGTTTTAATTTCTTCAATCCCACTTTTATCAATTTTAGCATCAAGATCAAAAAATTCCGAATTCTTGGAACGCCTTATAGGTAAAGGTGGATCATATTCAATCCCATCATTATCAAGATTCATATTGCAAAACAAAGATTTAATAGGGGATACATCAATAAATTTTAGATCTTCATCTTTATTTTCATAGGAACTAGAAGAACACGCTCTTATAAAGGCATCTTTCTTAACACGCATCCTAGCGGTTCTTTCTTTGCACTCATCAATGTAAATTCTCATGGCTTTGAGAGACTCATTGATATCATGCTTAGGTGGAATAGATCTAAGTTTCAAAGAATCAACATCAAGAGAAGTTCTATCAACGTTCCTAGCCAACTCATCAATCTTAAGCAATTTTTCTTCAATCAAAGCATTGAAATTCTTTTGCGAAGTAATAAATTATTTAATATTAGATTCAAAATCAGAGGGCATCTTTTTATAATTTCCATAAGAATTGTTGTAGGAATTACCATAATTATTAGAGGGATTACTAGGATAAGGCCTAGGATTGAAATTTCCTCTATACGCGTTGTTACCAAAATTGTTCCTACCAACAAAATTCACATCCATAGATTCATTATTATTCTCAATCAAAGTAGACAAGGGAATATCATTAGGATCGGAAGAAACACTCTTATTAGCAAATAATTTCATAAGTTCATCCATCTTTCCACTCAAAACATTAATTTCTTCTATCGCATGCACCTTTTTATTAGTAGATCTTTCAGTATGCCATTGAGAATAATTAACCATAATATTATCTAGGAGTTTATTAGCTTCTCCTAAAGTGATTTCCATAAAAGTGCCTCCCACAGCCAAATCTAAAAGATTTCTAGAAGCAAAATTCAATCCGGCATAAAATTTTTGTATAATCATCCACAAATTCAAACCATGAGTATGGCAATTACGTATCATTAATTTCATTCTCTCCCAAGCTTGTGCAACATGTTCATGATCAAGTTGCTTAAAATTCATAATATTGTTTCTAAGGGATATGATCTTAGCGGGAGGAAAATACTTAGAGATAAAATCATCTTTGCACTTATTCCATGAATCAATACTATTTTTAGGCAAAGATGAAAACCAAGCTTTAGCACGATCTCTAAGCGAAAAAGGAAATAGCTTCAATTTAACAATATCATTATCCACATCTTTCTTCTTTTTCATATCACACAAATCAACGAAGCTATTTAGATGGGTAGCGGCATCTTCACTAGGAAGGCCGGAAAACGGATCTTTCATGACAAGATTCAGCATCGGTAAGCGGAGCAATCAGAGTGTTAATAAAATCATTATTGTTGGTATTGGTGAAGTCACACAATTTAGTGTTATCTTGAGCCATCATGACAAGCAAGCAAACTAACACACAAGCAAACAAAAAGCAAGCGGGCAAAAAGAGGCAAACGGGAAAGAGAAGGAGGATAGAGAGAGAGGGCGAATAAAACGGCAAGGGTGAAGTGGGGGAGAGGAAAACGAGAGGCAAATGGCAAATAATGTAATGCGGGAGATAAGGGTATGTGATGGGTACTTGGTATATTGACTTTTGCGTAGACCTCCCCGGCAACGGCGCCAGAAATCCTTCTTGCTACCTCTTGAGCACTGTGTTGGTTTTCCCTGAAGAGGAAGGGATGATGCAACAAAGTAGCATAAGTATTTCCCTCAGTTTTTGAGAACCAAGGTATCAATCCAGTAGGAGGCTACGCGCCAGTCCCTTGTACCTGCACAAAACAAATAAATCCTCGCAACCAACGTGATAAGGGGTTGTCAATCCCTACACGGCCACTTACGAGAGTGAGATCTGATAGATATGATAAGATAATATTTTTGGTATTTTTGTGATAAATATGCAAAGTAAAAAAAGCAAAGGAAATAATTAAGTATTGGGAGATTAATATGATGAAGATAGACCCGGGGGCCATAGGTTTCACTAGTGGCTTCTCTCGAGAGCATAAGTATTCTATGGTGGGTGAACAAATTACTATTGAGCAATTGACAGAATTGAGCATTATTATGAGAATATCTAGGTATGATCATGTATATAGGCATCACGTCCGAGACAAGTAGACCGACTCCTGCCTGCATCTACTACTATTACTCCACTCATCGACCGCTATCCAGCATGCATCTAGAGTATTAAGTTAATGAAAACAGAGTAACGCCTTAAGCAAGATGACATGATGTAGAGGGATAAACTCATGCAATATGATGAAAACCCCATCTTGTTATCCTCGATGGCAACAATACAACACGTGCCTTGCTGCCCCTACTGTCACTGGGAAAGGACACCGCAAGATTGAACCCAAAGCTAAGCACTTCTCCCATTGCAAGAAAGATCAATCTAGTAGGCCAAACCAAACTGAGAATTCGAAGAGACTTGCAAAGATAACCAATCATACATAAAATAATTCATAGAAGATTCAAATATTGTTCATAGATAGACTTGATCATAAACCCACAATTCATCGGTCTCAACAAACACACCGCAAAAAGAAGATTACATTGAATAGATCTCCACAAGAGAGGGGGGGCATTGTATTGAGATCCAAAAAAAGGGAAGAAGCCATCTAGCTACTAACTATGGACCCGTAGGTCTGAGGTAAACTACTCACACTTCATCGGAGGGGCTATGGTGATGTTGTAGAAGCCCTCCGTGATCGATGCCCCCTCCGGCGGAGCTCTGGAATAGGCCCCAAGATGGGATCTCGTGGATACAGAAAGTTGCGGCGGTAGAACTAGGGTTTTGGCTCCGTATATGATCGTTTGGGGGTACGTAGGTATATATAGGAGGAAGGAGTACGCTGGTGGAGCAACAAGGGGCCCACG
>NC_041386.1:649192175-649219585 GCF_002162155.2 Triticum dicoccoides
GGTAGGCGCGCCCCCTACCTCATGGCCTCCTCTTTTGTTTCTTGACGTAGGGTCCAAGTCCCCTGGATCACGTTCGGTGAGAAAATCACGCTCCCGAAGGTTTCATTCCGTTTGGACTCCGTTTGATATTCCTTTTCTTCGAAACCCTGAAATAGGCAAAAAAAACAACGATTCTGGGCTGGCCCTCTGGTTAATAGGTTAGTCCCAAAAATAATATAAAAGTGGATAATAAATCCCAATAATGTCCAAAACAGTAGATAATATAGCATGGAGCAATCAAAAATTATAGATACATTGGAGATGTATCAATGTAGGGTTCAAGTAGGCGTGAATGGCCTCCAACGGAACAAGGTACTTGCTGATACGTCTCCAACGTATCTATAATTTTTTATTGTTCCATGCTATATTATCTTCTGTTTTGGATGTTTATGGGTTTTATTATACACTTTTATATCATTTTTGGGACTAACCTATTAACCCAGAGCCCAGTGCCAGTTTCTGTTTTTACCTTGTTTTAGGGTTTCGAAGAAAAGGAAAATCAAACAGAGTCCAATCGACCTGAAACTTCACGGAACTCATTTTTGGAAGGAAAGAAGCCCAGAAGACTTGAAGTGCACGTAAGGGAAGCTTCGAGGAGGCCACGAGGTCGGGGGCGCGCCCACCCACCCTGGGCGCGCCCTCCACCCTCGTGGGCCCCTCATGCTGAAGGAAATATGCCCTAGAGGCAATAATAAAGTTATTTTTATTTCCTTATATCATGATAAATGTTTATTATTCATGCTAGAATTGTATTAACCGGAAAATAATACTTGTGTGAATACATAGACAAACAAAGTGTCACTAGTATGCCTCTACTTGACTAGCTCGTTAATCGAAGATGGTTATGTTTCCTAACCATAAACAAAAGAGTTGTTATTTGATTAACGGGATCACATCATTAGGAGAATGATGTGATTGACATGACCCATTCCATTAGCTTGGCACCCGATCGTTTAGTATGTTGCTATTGCTTTTTTCATGACTTATACATGTTCCTATGACTATGAGATTATGCAACTCCCGTTTGCCGGAGGAACACTTTGTGTGCTACCAAACGTCACAATGTAACTGGGTGATTATAAAGGAGCTCTACAGGTGTCTCCAAAGGTACATGTTGGGTTGGCGTATTTCGAGATTAGGATTTGTCACTCCGATTGTCGGAGAGGTATCTCTGGGCCCTCTTGGTAATGCACATCACATAAGCCTTGCAAGCATTGCAACTAATGAGTTAGTTGTGAGATGATGTATCACGGAACGAGTAAAGAGACTTGCCGGTAAGAGATTGAACTAGGTATTAAGATACCGACGATCGAATCTCGGGCAAGTAACATACCGATGACAAAGGGAACAACGTATGTTGTTATGCGGTCTGACCGATAAAGATCTTCGTAGAATATGTGGGAGCCAATATGAGCATCCAGGTTCCGCTATTGGTTATTGACTGGAGACGTGTCTCGGTCATGTCTACATTATTCTCGAACCCGTAGGGTCCACACACTTAAGGTTTCAATGACAGTTATATTATGAGTTTATGAGTTTTGATGTACCGAAGGAGTTCGGAGTCCCGGATGAGATCGGGGACATGACGAGGAGTCTCTAAATGGTCGAGATGTAAAGATCGATATATTGGACGACTATATTCGGACATCGGAAAGGTTCCGAGTGAATATCTGAGTTACGAGTTTTGGCACACAATTAAGACATTGTGGAAATTGTTTCGCAATTAATACCGCCTGGAACACCATAATGTGATGGTGTGTCCGAACATCATAGTTGCACCCTATTGGATATGGTGCATACCATGATGTCTCTTATCGAATTAATTGTTCATGGGTTAGGCATTAGAGACAACCACATTCACTTTAAATAGGGCACCACGTAATTCCGATGAGATGACACCGTATGAATTATGGTTTAGAGAAACCTAAGTTGTCGTTTCTTAAAAGTTTGGGGCTGCGACGCTTATATGAAAAAGTTTCAGGTTGATAAGCTCGAACCCAAAGCGGATAAAATGCATCTTCATAGGAAACCCAAAACAGTTGGGTATACCTCCTAATTCAGATTCGAAAGGAATATGGATTGTTTCTAGAATCGGGTCCTTTCTAGAGGAAAAGTTTCTCTCGAAAGAATTGAGTGGGAGGATGGTGGAGACTTGATGAGGTTATTGAACCGTCTCTTCAACTAGTGTGTGGCAGAGCACAGGAAGTTGTTCCTGTGGCACCTACACCAATTGAAGTGGAAGCTTATGATATTGATCATGAAACTTCGGATCAAGTCACTACCAAACCTCGTGGGATGACAAGGATACGTACTACATCAAAGTGGTACGTAATCCTGTCTTGGAAGTCATGTTGCTGGACAACAATGAACCTACGAGCTATGGAGAAGCAATGGTGGGCCCGGATTCCGATAAATGGCTCGAGGCCATAAAATCCGAGAACGGATCCATGACTTTGGAAGAAATACTTGATGGTCGTAAGGCCATTGGGTACGGATGGATTTTAAAAGGAAGACAGACAATGATGGTAAGAATTACCATTAAGAAAGCTCGACTTGTCGTTAAGATATTTTCCGACAAGTTCAAGGAGTTGATTACAGTGAGGTTTTCTCACTCGTAGCGATGCTAAGAGTCTGTTGGAATTGGATTAGCAGTTACTGCATGATTGATGAAATCTTGCAGATAGGATGTCGAAACATTGTTTCCTCGACGTTATACTTGAGGAAAGGTTGTATGTGATACAACCGGAAGGTTTTGTCAATCCCAAAAGATGCTAATAAGTATGCAAAGCTCCAGCAATCCTTCTAAGGACTGGAGTGAGCATCTCGGAGTTGGAATGTGTGCTTTGATGATGATCAAAGATTTTGGGTTTGTACAAAGTTTACGAGAAACTTGTATTTCCAAAGAAGTGAGTGGGAGCACTATAGAATTTCTGATGAGTATATGTTGTTAACATATTGTTGATCAGAAATGACGTAGAATTTTTGGAAAGCATATAGGGTTATTTTGAAAGTGTTTTTCAATGGAAAGCCTAGATTAAGCTACTTGAACATTGAGCATCAAGATCTATAAGGATAGATCAAAATGCTTAATAATACTTTTAAATGAGCACGTACCTTGACATAATCTTGAAGGTGTTCAAGATGGATCAGTCAAAGAAGGAGTTCTTGCCTGAGTTGTAAGGTATGAAGTTAAGACTTAAAGCTCGACCACGGCAGAAGAAAGAGGAAGGACGAAGGTCGTCCCCTATGCTTTTATCATAGGCTCTCTACAGTATGCTATGCTGTGTACCACACCTGAAGTGTGCCTTGCCATGAGTCAGTCAAGGGGTACAAGAGTGATCCAAGAATGGATCACAGGACAGCGGTCAAAGTTATCCTTAGTAACTAGTGGACTAAGGAATTTTCTCGATTATGGAGGTGGTAAAAGAGTTCGTCGTAAAGGGTTACGTCGATGCAAGCTTAACACCTATCCGGATAGCTCTGAGTAGAGATACCGGATACGTATGATGGAGCAACAATTTAGAATAGCTCCAAGTGGAACAGTTATTTGGAATAGCTCCAAATAGAGCGTGGTAGCTGCATCTAGGAGATGACATAGAGATTTGTAAAGCACACACGGATCTGAAAGGTTCAGACCCGTTGACTAAAACCTCTCTCACAAGCAACATGATCAAACATAAAACTCATTGAGTGTTAATCACATAGTGATGTGAACTAGACTACTGACTCTAGTAAACTCTTGGGTATTAGTCACATGGCGATGTGACCTGTGAGTGTTAATCACATGGCGATGTGAACTAGATTATTGACTCTAGTGCAAGTGGGAGACTGTTGGAAATATGCCCTAGAGGCAATAATAAAAGTATTATTATTATATTTCCTTGTTCATGATAATTGTCTTTTATTCATGCTATAACTGTATTATCCGGAAATCGTAATACACGTGTGAATACATAGACCACAATATGTCCCCAGTGAGCCTCTAGTTGACTAGCTCATTGTGATCAACAGATAGTCATGGTTTCCTGGCTATGGACATTGGATGTCGTTGATAACGGGATCACATCATTAGGAGAATGATGTGATGGACAAGACCCAATCCTAAGACTAGCACAAAAGATCGTGTAGTTCATTTGCTAGAGCTTTGCCAATGTCAAGTATCTCTTCCTTCGACCATGAGAGCGTGTAACTCCTGGATACCGTAGGAGTGCTTTGGGTGTATCAAACGTCACAACGTAACTGGGTGACTATAAAGGTGCACTACAGGTATCTCCGAAAGTATCTATTGTTTTATGCGGATCGAGACTGGGATTTGTCACTCCGTGTAAACGGAGAGGTATCTCTGGGCCCACTCGGTAGGACATCATCATATGCGCAATGTGACCAAGGAGTTGATCACGGGATGATGTGTTACGGAACGAGTAAAGTGACTTGCCGGTAACGAGATTGAACAAAGTATTGGATACCGACGATCGAATCTCGGGCAAGTAACATACCGATAGACAAAGGGAATTGAATACGGGATTGATTAAGTCCTTGACATCGTGGTTCATCCGATGAGATCATCGTGGAACATGTGGGAGCCATCATGGGTATCCAGATCCCGCTGTTGGTTATTGACCGGAGAACGTCTCGGTCATGTCTACATGTCTCCCGAACCCGTAGGGTCTACACACTTAAGGTTCGATGACGCTAGGGTTATAAAGGAAGTTTGTATGTGGTTACCGAATGTTGTTCGGAGTCCCGGATGAGATCCCGGACGTCACGAGGAGTTCCGGAATGGTCCGGAGGTAAAGATTTATATATGGGAAGTCCTATTTTGGCCACCGGAAAATGTTCGGGATTTTTCGGTATTGTACCGGGAAGGTTCTAGAAGGTTCCGGAGTGGGGCCCACCTGCATGTGGGGACCCACATGGACGTGGGTAGTGGGGGCAAGGCCCCACACCCCTGGTCAAGGCGCACCAAGATCCCCCCTTAGAAGGAATAAGATCATATCCCGAAGGGATAAGATCAAGATCCCTAAAAAGGGGGGATAACAATCGGTGGGGAAGGAAATAATGAGATTTCTTTCCTCCCACCTTGGCCAACGCCCCAATGGACTTGGAGGGCAAGAAACCAGCCCCTCCACCCCTATATATAGTGGGGAGGCGCATGGGAGCTATACACGAAGTTCTGGCACAGCCCTACCTCTCTCCCTACTCCTCCTCTCCCATGGTGCTTGGCGAAGCCCTGCTGGATTGCCACGCTCCTCCACCACCACCACGCCGTTGTGCTGCTGTTGGATGGAGTCTTCCTCAACCTCTCCCTCTCTCCTTGCTGGATCAAGGCGTGGGAGACGTCATCGGGCTGTACGTGTGTTGAACGCGGAGGTGCCGTGCGTTCGGCACTTGATCATCGGTGATTTGAATCACGGCGAGTATGACTCCATCAACCCCGTTCACTTGAACGCTCCGCTTAGCGATCTACAAGGGTATGTAGATGCACTCTCCTTCTACTCGTAGCTGGTTTCTCCATAGATAGATCTTGGTGACGCGTAGGAAAATTTTGAATTTCTGCTACGTTCCCCAACAGTGGCATCATGAGCTAGGTCTATTGCGTAGATTCTTTGCACGAATAGCTCGCGTTGTTGCTTCCCTATGTTTATTTTGATATGTTCCTAGAGAAAATTGTGTTGAAAGATGTTAGTAGCAATGATGTGGATTGGATCCGTGATCTGAGGTTTATCCTCATTGCTGCACAGAAGAATTATGTCCTTGATGCACCGCTAGGTGACGGACCTATTGCAGGAGCAGATGCGGATGTTATGAACGTTTGGCTAGCTCAATATGATGACTACTTGATAGTTTAGTGCACCATGCTTAATGGCTTAGAATCGGGACTTCAACGACGTTTTGAACGTCATGGAGCATATGAGATGTTCCAGGAGTTGAAGTTAATATTTCAAGCAAATACCCGAGTTGAGAGATATGAAGTCTCCAACAAGTTCTATAGCTAAAAGATGGAGGAGAATCGCTCAACTAGTGAGCATGTGCTCAGATTGTCTGAGTACTAGAATCGCTTGAATCAAGTGGGAGTTAATCTTCCAGATAAGATAGTGATTGACAGAATTCTCTAGTCACCATCACCAAGTTAGTAGAACTTCGTGATGAACTATGATATGCAAGGGATAACGGAAACGATTCCCAAGCTCTTCGTAATGCGGAAATTGACGAAGGTAGAAATCGAGAAAAACATCAAGTGTTGACGGTAGACAAGACCACTAGTTTCAAGAAAAGGGCAAAGGGAAGAAGGGGAACTTCAAGAAGAACAGCAAGCAAGTTGCTGCTCAAGTGAAGAAGCCCAAGTCTGGTCCTAAGCTTGAGACTAAGTGTTTCTACTGCAAAGGGACTGGTCACTGGAAGCGGAACTACCCCAAGTGATTGGCAGAAAAGAAGGATGGTAAAGTGAACATAAGTATATTTGATATACATGTTATTGATGTGTACTTTACTAGTGTTTATAGCAACCCCTCAGTATTTGATACTAGTTCAGTTGCTAAGATTAGTAACTCGAAACGGGAGTTGCAGAATAAACAGAGACTAGTTAAGGGTGAAGTGACGATGTGTGTTGGAAGTGGTTCCAAGATTGATATGATCATCATCACACACTCCCTATACTTTCGGGATTAGTGTTGAACCTGAATAAGTGTTATTTGGTGTTTGCGTTGAGCATGAATATGATTTGATCATGTTTATTGTAATACGGCTATTCATTTAAGTAAGAGAATAAATTGTTGTTATGTTTACATCAATAAAACCTTATATGGTTACACACCCAATGAAAATAGTTCGTTGGATCTCGATCGTAGTGATACACATAATCATAATATTGAAGCCAAAAGATGCAAAGTTAATAATGATAGTGCAACTTATTTGTGGCACTGCCGTTTAGGTCATATTGGTGTAAAGCGCATGAAGAAACTCCATGCTAATGGGTTTTTGGAATCACTTGATTATGAATCAGTTGATGCTTGTGAACCATGCCTCATGGGCAAGATGACTAAAACGCCGTTCTCTGGAACTATGGAGCGAGCAACTGACTTATTGGAAATAATACATACTGATGTATGAGATCCGATGAGTGTTAAGGCTCGCGGCGGGTATCATTATTTTCTGACCTTCACAGATGATTTGAGCAGATATGGGTATATCTACTTAATGAAACACAAGTCTGAAATATTTGAAAATTTCAAAGAATTTCAGAGTGAAGTGGAGAATCATCGTAACAAGAAAATAAAAGTTTCTACGATATGATCGCAGAGGTAAAATATTTGAGTTACGAGTTTGGCCTTCAGTTAAAACAATGTGAAATAGTTTTACTACTCACGCCACCTGGAACACCACAGCATAATGGTGTGTCCGAACATTATAACCGTACTTTATTAGATATGGTGCGATCTATGATGTCTCTTATCGATCTACCACTATCGTTTTGGGGTTATGCATTAAAGACAGCTGCATTCACGTTTAAAAGGGCACCATCTAAGTCCGTTGAGACGACACAATCTGAACTGTGGTTTGGCAAGAAACCAAAGTTGTCGTTTCGTAAAGTTTGGGATTGTGATGCTTATATGAAAAAGTTTCATCCTGATAAGCTCAAACCCAAATCAGAGAAATATGTCTTCATAGGATACCCAAAGGAGACTGTTGGGTACACCTTCTATCACAAATCCGAAGGCAAGACTTTTGTTGCTAAATTCGGAGTTTTTCTAGAGAAGGAGTTTCTCTCGAAAGAAGTGAGTGGGAGGAAAGTAGAACTTGATGAGGTAACTGTACCTGCTCCCTTATTGGAAAGTAGTTCATCACAGAAATCTGTTCCTGTGACTACTACACCAATTAGTGAGGAAGCTAATGATGATGATCATGTAACTTCAGATCAAGTTACTACCGAATCTCGTAGGTAAACCAGAGTGAGATCCGCACCAGAGTGGTACAGTAATCCTGTTCTGGAAGTCATGTTACTAGACCATGATGAACTTGCGAACTATGAGGAAGCGATGATGAGCCCAGATTCCGCGAAATGGTTTGAGGCCATAAAATCTGAGATATGATCCATGTATGAGAACAAAGTATGGACTTTGATGGATTTGCCCGATGATCGGCAAGCCATAGAAAATAAATGGATCTTCAAGAGGAAGACGGACGCTGATAGTAGTGTTACTATCTACAAAGCTAGAATTGTCGCAAAAGGTTTTCGACAAGTTCAAGGTGTTGACTACGATGAGATTTTCTCACTCGTACATATGCTTAAGTCTGTCCGAATCATGTTAGCAATTGCCGCATTTTATGAAATCTGGCAAATGGATAAACAAAACTGCATTCCTTAATGGATTTCTTAAAGAAGAGTTGTATATGATGCAACCAGAAGGTTTTGTCAATCCTAAAGGTGTTAGCAAAATATGCAAGCTCCAATGATCCATCTATGGACTGGTGCAAGCATCTCGGAGTTGGAATATACGCTTTGATAAGTTGATCAAAGCATATAGTTTTATACAGACTTACGGTGAAGCCTGTATTTACAAGAAAGTGAGTGGGAGCACTACAACATTTCTGATAAGTATATGTGAACAACATATTGTTGATCGGAAATAATGTATAATTTTCTGGAAAGCATAAAGGATATTTGAAAGGAGTTTTTCAAAGAAAGACCTCGGTAAAGCTGCTTACATATTGAGCATCAAGATCTATAGAGATAGATCAAGACGCTTGATAAGTTTTTTCAATGAGTACATACCTTAACAAGATTTTGAAGTAGTTCAAAATGGAACAGTCAAAGAAAGAGTTCTTGCCTGTGTTGCAAGGTGTGAAATTGAGTAAGACTCAAAGCCCGACCACGGCAGAAGATAGAAATAGAATGAAAGTCATTCCCTATGCCTCAGCCATAGGTTCTATAAAGTATGCCATGCTGTGTACCAGATCTATTGTATACCCTACACTGTGTTAAGCAAGGGAGTACAATAGTGATCTAAGAGTAGATCACTGGACAGCGGTCAAAATTATCCTTAGTGGAATAAGAAAATATTTCTCAATTATGGAGGTGACAAAAAGGTTCGTCGTAAAAAGTTACGTCGATGCAAATTTTGACACAGATCTGGATGACTCTAAGTCTCGATCTAGATACATATTGAAAGTGGGAGCAATAAGCTAGAGTAGCTCCGTGCAGAGCATTGTTGACATAGAAATTCGCAAAATACTTACGGATCTGAATGTGACAGACCCGTTGACTAAAATTATCTCACAAGCAAAACATGATCACACCTTAGTACTCTTTGGGTGTTAATCACATAGCAATGTGAACTAGATTACTGACTTTAGTAAACCCTTTGGGTGTTGATCACATATCGATGTGAACTATGGGTGTTAATCACATGGTGATGTGAACTATTGTTGTTAAATCACATGGCGATGTGAACTAGATTATTGACTCTAGTGCAAGTGGGAGACTGAAGGAAATATGCCCTAGAGGCAATAATAAAGTTATTATTTATTTCCTTATATCATGATAAATGTTTATTATTCATCCTAGAATTGTATTAACCGGAAACATAATACTTGTGTGAATACATAGACAAATAAAGTGTCACTAGTATGCCTCTACTTGACTAGCTCGTTAATCGAAGATGGTTATGTTTCCTAACCATAAACAAAAGAGTTGTTATTTGATTAACAGGATCACATCATTAGGAGAATGATGTGATTGACATGACCCATTCCATTAGCTTAGCACCCGATCGTTTAGTATGTTGCTATTGCTTTCTTCATGACTTATACATGTTCCTATGACTATGAGATTATGCAACTCCCGTTTGCCGGAGGAACACTTTGTGTGCTACCAAACGTCACAATGTAACTGGGTGATTATAAAGGAGCTCTACAGGTGTCTCCAAAGGTACATGTTGGGTTGGCGTATTTTGAGATTAGGATTTGTCACTCCGATTGTCAGAGAGGTATCTCTGGGCCCTCTCGGTAATGCACATCACATAAGCCTTGCAAGCATTGCAACTAATGAGTTAGTTATGAGATGATGTATTACGGAACGAGTAAAGAGACTTGCCGGTAACGAGATTGAACTAGGTATTAAGATACCGACGATCGAATCTCGGGCAAGTAACATACCGATGACAAAGGGAACAACGTATGTTGTTATGCGGTCTGACCGATAAAGATCTTCGTAGAATATGTGGGAGCCAATATGAGCATCCAGGTTCCGCTATTGGTTATTGACTGGAGACGTGTCTCGGTCATGTCTACATTGTTCTCGAACCCGTAGGGTCCGCACGCTTAAGGTTTCAATGATAGTTATATTATGAGTTTATGAGTTTTGATGTACCGAAGGAGTTCGGAGTCCCGGATGAGATCGGGGACATGACGAGGAGTCTCGAAATGGTCGAGACGTAAAGATCGATATATTGGACGACTATATTCGGACATCGGAAAGGTTCCGAGTGATTCGGGTATTTTTTGAAGTACCGGAGAGTTACGGGAATACGTATTGGGCCTTATTGGGCCATACGGGAAAGAAGAAAAAGGGCCTCAAGGGTGGCCGCACCCCTCCCCTTGGTCTAGTCCGAATTGGACTAGGGAAGGGGGGCACCCCCTTCCTTCCTTCTCCTTTTCCCTTCCTCTTTTCCTATTTCATATGGGAGGTGGAATCCTACTAGGACTAGGGAGTCCTAGTAGGACTCCACACTTGGCGCGCCCCCTCCTAGGGCCGGCCTCCTCCTCCCTTGCTCCTTTATATACGGGGGCAAGGGGGCACCTCTAGACACAAGTTGATCCGCGTGATCATATTCTTAGCCGTGTGCGGTGCCCCCTTCCACCATAATCCTCGATAATATTGTAGCGGTGCTTAGGCGAAGCCCTGCGACGGTAGAACATCAAGATCGTCACCACGCCGTCGTGCTGACGGAACTCTTCCCCGACACTTTGCTGGATCGGAGTCCGGGGATCGTCATCGAGCTGAACGTGTGCTAAAACTCGGAGGTGCCGTAGTTTCGGTGCTTGATCGGTCGGGCCGTGAAGACGTACGACTACATCAACCGCGTTGTGCTAACGCTTACGCTGTCGGTCTACAAGGGTACGTAGATCACACTCTCCCCTCTCGTTGCTATGCATCACCATGATCTTGCATGTGCGTAGGAATTTTTTTGAAATTACTACGTTCCCCAACACGTGCCCCCTGACATACTTATTCCGCCTATATATCTCCATATACCCTAAAAACATCTAGGAGCACAATAGATCGGGAGTTCCGCCGCCAGAAGCCTTCGTAGCCACCGAAAGCCAATCTAGACCCGTTCTGGCACCCTACCGGAGGGGGAATCCCTCTCCGGTGGCCATCTTCATCATCCCGGTGCTCTCCATGACGAGGAGGGAGTAGTTCTCCCTCAGGGCTGAGGGTATGTACCAGTAGCTATGTGTTTGATCTCTCTCTCTCTCTCGTGATCTTGAGGTGACACGATCTTGATGTATCGCGAGCTTTGCTATTATAGTTGGATCTCATGTTTCTCCTCCCCCTCTACTCTCTTGTAATGAATTGAGTTTCCCCTTTGGAGTTATCTTATTGGATTGAGTCTTTAAAGATTTGAGAACACTTGATGTATGTCTTGCCGTGTGTATCTGTGGTGACAATGGGATACCACGTGATTCACTTGATGTATGTTTTGGTGATCAACTTGCGGGTTCCGCCCATGAACCTATGCATAGGGGTTGGCACATGTTTTCGTCGTGATTCTCCGGTAGAACTTTGGGGCACTCTTTGAGGTCCTATGTGTTGGTTGAATAGATGAATCTGAGATTGTGTGATGCATACCGTATAATCATACCCATGGATACTTGAGGTGACATTGGAGTATCTAGGTGACATTAGGGTTTTGGTTGATTTGTGTCTTAAGGTGTTATTCTAGTACGAACTCCAGGGCTGTTTGTGACACTTATAGGAATAACCCAACGGATTGATTGGAAAGAATAACTTTGAGGTGGTTTCGTACCCTACCATAATCTCTTGGTTTATTCTCCGCTATTAGTGACTTTGGAGTGACTCTTTGTTGCATGTTGAGGGATAGTTATATGATCTAATTATGTTATTATTGTTGAGAGGACTTGCACTAGTGAAAGTATGAACCCTAGGCCTTGTTTCAACACATTGCAATACCGTTTACGCCCACTTTTATCATTAGTTACCTTGCTGTTTTTATAATTTCAGATTACAAATACCTTTACCTACTATCCATATACCACTTGTATCACCATCTCTTCGCCGAACTAGTGCACCTATACAATTTACCATTGTATTGGGTGTGTTGGGGACACAAAAGACTCTTTGTTATTTGGTTGCAGGGTTGCTTGAGAGAGACCATCTTCATCCTATGCCTCCTACGGATTGATAAACCTTAGGTCATCCACTTGAGGGAAATTTGCTACTGTCCTACAAACCTCTGCACTTGGAGGCCCAACAATGTCTACAAGAAGAAAGTTGTGTAGTAGACATCACTTTCCTGCAGATAAATCAAACAAGGAAGGAGCAGGCAGGGTAATAGTCTCAGGAGTTGCCTCAGGATCCGGCCCAGGAAGTGTCCAATTATTTTCATTTGTCAACATATTATTCAATAGAATTTCAGCTTCATCCGGTGTTCTTTCCCTGAAAATAGAACCAGCACAACTATCTAGTTGGTCTCTGGAAGTATCGGTTAGTCCATTATAAAATATATCAAGTATTTAATTTTTCTTAAGAGGATGATCATGCAAAGCATTAAGTAATTGGAGAAGCCTCCCCCAAGCTTGTGGGAGACTCTCTTCTTCAATTTGCACAAAATTATATATATCCCTTAAGGCAGCTTGTTTCTTATGAGCAGGAAAATATTTAGCAGAGAAGTTATAAATCATATCCTGGGGACTACGCACACAACCTGGATCAAGAGAATTAAACCATATCTTAGCATCACCCTTTAATGAGAATGGGAATATTTTAAGGATATAAAAGTAGCGAGTTCTCTCATCATTAGTGAACAGGGTGGCTATATCATTTAATTTAGTAAGATGTGCCACAACAGTTTCAGATTCATAGCCATAAAAAGGTTCAGATTCAACCAAAGTAATTATATCAGGATCAATAGAGAATTCATAATCCTTATCAGTAACAAAGATAGGTGAAGTAGCATAAGCAGGATCATATTTCATTCTAGCATTCAGAGTTTTTTTGTTTAAGCTTAGCTAATAATCTCTTAAGATTACTTCTATCATTGCATGCAAGAAAGTCTCTTTTAGTTTCTTCATCCATAACATAGCCCTCAGGCACAACAGGCAATTCATATTTATTAGGAGAGCCTTCATCATCACTTTCATCAATATTATCAGTTTCAATAATTTCATTCTCTCTAGCCCTAGCAAGTTGTTCATCAAGAAATTCACCAAGTGGCACAGTAGTATCAAGAATAGAAGTAGTTTCATCATAAGTATCATGCATAACAGAAGTGGCATCATCAATAATATGCGACATATCAGAATTAATAGCAGAAGCAGGTTTAGGTGTCGCAAGCTTACTCAAAACAGAAGGTGAATCAAGTGCAGAGCTAGATGATAGTTCCTTACCTCCCCTCGTAGTTGAGGGATAAAATTTTGTTTTCGCGTCTTTCAGGTTCTTCATAGTGACCAGCAGATATAAATCCCAAGTGACTCAAAGAATAGAGCCATGCTCCCCGGCAACGGCGCCAGAAAATAGTCTTGATAACCCACAAGTATAGGGGATCGCAACCGTTTTCGAGGGTAGAGTATTCAACCCAAATTTATTGATTCGACACAAGGGGAGCCAAAGAATATTCTCAAGTATTAGCAGCTGAGTTGTCAATTCAACCACACCTGGAAATTTAGTATCTGCAGCAAAGTGTTTAGTAGCAAAGTAATCTTATAGTAGTGTCAACGGTGGTAAAAGGTAACGGTAGCAAAAGTAATTTCTTTGGTGTTTTATAGTGATCGTAACAATAGCAACGGAAAAGTAAATAAGCGAAGAATAATATATGGAAAGCTCGTAGGCATTGGATCGGCGATGGAGAATTATGACGGATGTGGTTCGTCATGTAACAGTCATAACATAGGGTGACACAGAACTAGCTTCAATTCATCAATGTAATGTAGGCATGTATTCCAAATATAGTCATACGTGCTTATGGAAAAGAACTTGCATGCCATCTTTTGTCCTACTCTCCCGTGGTAGCGGGGTCCTAGCAGAAACTAAGGGATATTAAGGCCTCCTTTCAATAGAGTACCGGACCAAAGCATTAACACACGGTGAATACATGAACTCCTCAAACTATGGTCATCACCGGGAGTGGTCCCGATTATTGTCACTTCGGAGTTGCCGGATCATAACACATAGTAGGTGACTATAGATTTGCAAGATAGGATCAAGAACTCACATATATTCATGAAAACATAATAGGTTCAGATCTGAAATCATGGCACTCGGGCCCTAGTGACAAGCATTAAGCGTAACAAAGTCATAGCAACATCAATCTCAGAACATAGTGGATACTTGTTGTGTCATTCCATCGAACAGGTCGTGGGCAACCCAGGCTCCTGCCCGATCAATTTTGCATATGACATGTTCAATGTTCGTTGGTTCATTTCGTACATGATGAATGCTTGGAAACCATGATCATTTAGGAGTTAATCATGTCACACATGATAAATGATAATCAAGATCCGACCCAAATGGACTATGAATTGGGGGATCCAAATTGCCCTTCATTTGAAGTTGGGACAACATCAAATCCCAATCCGAGCAAGAAGAAGAAGGCAACGGCAACAAAGGCAAGAGGTCCGGCATTCTCTACTTTTGAGGATATCTTGTTCGTCAAAGGTTGGTTGTCCACAACAATGGACCCAATATGCGACATAGAGCAAAA
This sequence comes from Triticum dicoccoides, assembly GCF_002162155.2. Lineage (NCBI taxonomy): Eukaryota > Viridiplantae > Streptophyta > Magnoliopsida > Poales > Poaceae > Triticum > Triticum dicoccoides. The sequence goes on from NC_041386.1 coordinate 649,207,157, forward strand.
GGGGAACAAGTACAGGAGAGGATTTTGAAGGAATGTCATGAACAAAAGCAATAAGTGGAGTGGCATCTCTCCAACATCGATTGGGGGGCCTTCATGGGGAAGTGAACAAGTACGCAAATTTCTAACACAAGTGATTGGCCGACCCTCAAAGTGGGATGGGAGTGGCAACTCACCTAAGCTCAATTACTTCATATTTTCATCATTTGCATATGCTTGTTTTTGTTGCATTCTCATGCTCATATATATTTTGTTTGCTAGATGACGGTAGCGTTCTTGTGTATCACGAAACGGAGAAGAAGCCATTTGGTTTTAGCCATTATATTGTTTGGTGATCTTGAATGACTGACCAAAGTGGACACAACTTGTGGTCGATCTCAAGGCCGGCAATAAGAGGAATGATGGCTCAAGCTCCCACCAATCATGTGGGTAGGACGAAGAAGATGAAGATGTTGTAGTGAAGAATAGAAAAGCCACCGTGCGAAAGGATAACCGTCAAGTCATGGGAAACAACTGGGAGAAGGAAGAGCCTCCTGTGACGCCGCAACTACAAAAATGTTCTCTACATGAATGGACATTTTTTCACCACGGGAGAACAAGAAAGAGGAGAGGTACAAGATCATGTTGGATGCGCAAACATTAGAGAATGGGTTGGGACTGGAAGAGGGCGGAGAAGAAGTTGGAAATAGAGAGGGAGAAGATCCAGTTGGAGACGCAAGAGGCAGCGATCAAATGGGAGCTCGAGAAGGCCAAGACATTTAGAGAGATTGAGCTCGAGAAGGAGAGATTGAAACTCGCACGGGACGTGGAGGATACGAATATCATGTTGACGGACAAAAACCTCTTGGATGAGCATGCAAAGAAGTGTCTTGCGGAGAAGAAGAATGAGATCAATGGCCGTAAAGAGTACGAGGCGATGAGGACGGCTACGGTAGCAACAGAGCATGCGGCCCGGATACAGGACGCAAGAATGGCCTCGGAGCAGGCGGCATGGATGACATCCGGCAAGTGATCTGGCCAGGCAGCGAGTGACCCGTCTCGCTCGGATATTGATTTCATTTTGGCATACCCATATTGTTCAACTATGCCTTATTTTGCTTTGTCCTATTTATTTTGAACTGTTGAATTGTGACGATTTGTATCGTACAATCGACGTGCATGGGTTGCATGGATTTGAGGATCCACATTTGAGTTGTGAACGTGCGGCAGCCTAAATAAGGGGATGTCCGGATTTATCAAGTCCAGCTGTAGATACTCTAAACTTTGTAGTATCACAGATTTCATTTGTATCGAAATGGGACAAAATTTCAAATCCACAATGGAAATATTAAAGCAAGCAGCACACCGCCTCTAATAGCTCCACGGCCCCGGTGAGAAGCAAAGCAACCACGGCGTCCATTAGGAAGAAACCGTACGACCACACAATCTGCCACACACGCCGGACCACAGACCGCAACGGGAACCCAGAAAATGGCAGTCGAAGAAGAAGGGGACATCAAGCGATCCCGTATCGTATCATCGGCCTACATCCTCCCTTGCAAATGCAAGAAAATACACGTAACTGAAAAGATGTGTCGTGCGAAAGCGGGGCGCGGGCCTAAAGACGAACCCCCCACCCCGAGAGATTACACACGACGCGGAGGAGAGAGGGTTACGGCTTACGGGCCATGTGGAGACGTAATCGGGTGTCTCTTTTGCTTTCCTTTAAAATAAACTCCAGTTGCTTTCCGGGCTTTACAAAATTCAGGGCGACGACAGCACGCACGGGAAGCTGCTGCCTTGACCCAAGGCTGGTCTTTGACCGGGGCAAGGGCAGGGGCGTCCACTCGAATTTATCAGTGGAGTTTTAAACGGAAACGAAAACGACGCGCACGCAAAGAATGGCGGCGCATGCGCATCCTCCCGCTGGTGTTTAATCGTCGCGGCAATTTGGGTTCGTTCAGCGTGAGATATTTCGTGCCATGAGCGCACTATTTCTCTGACAGCAACGGCTGATCCTTATCCTTGTGGCGAACAGCCAGAGACTGCAAACGCGGCCTTCTCAGTTACGTACGTACTTACGTCTGTAATATTTGCGGAAAAGAAGAGGGGAGAAGCCGTTGCGTCCGTAAGATTTTGCGCAAAAAAACGAGTATGATTTGACCTTTTGGGCTGACGTGCAATTGACAAAGAGCGAGATGAGTTGGCGCGCACGACTTGGACGACGGACGCGTTCAGATTGAGAGAGATGTTGTGCGAGTCTCGTATCGTCGTAACTTTTTTTTAGCAGATCGTCTCGTCGTAACTAAACGGAAAAAACGATGAGAAATTCAGAAGGTCGTCCGCAGTGCTCCCCACGATGGGACTCTAATCTATGGCCCAAAACAATACAGCCTTCTAGGCCCATGCGTTACCTCAGGTTCAATTGGAGGGAGAGGAGTGGGCTAAACTGCCACGCGAATCCTACTCAGTGCTTCAGGCGCTGATTAAACTATTTCCAATTTATGACATTTTCCAAATCTGCAAACTTTCTTCAATCCGCGAACGTTTTTCAATTCGGCAAATGTTTTTCAAATCCGTCGAAAGAAATTAAATCCGTGAAAAATTTTCAAATCTGTAAAAAAATCAATCTGTGTACATTTTTCAAGTCGGTGAACTTTTTTTAAAATCATTGAAAAAGATTCAAATCAACTAATATTTTCTAGACAAATGAACCCACTTTTTCTTTCAAAATCAACGGTCAACAGTCAAACAGGTCTATGGTCAACTGGTCACCCAAGTCAACCATGAAGAAGCTTTTTTTAGTCTTTTTTTACATAAATTTTTTTAAGTCTTTTTTAAACAAATCTTCTTTTAGTCAAAAATCCTGAAGAAGCGAGAGTTGCTCACTCGTGTAGCTAGGCCGATACATGCAAGGTGGCGTGAGAGCGTTGCTTCCGCTAGCTAGCGCAGCGAGCGCTGACTAGGAGCTCTCAAACTGCCATGACATCTCCAGGCCTGCACAGTCCAGGCTCCTTACGCTCGAAATGGACCTGACCCAGCCCAACACTAATTACAGTTTAATTGGAAAACAGAATTAGCCCAGCCCAACATATATCATAAGTTCGCCCAAGTTCTGGGCCACTAAAGTCACATCCCCCTAAACAAAGGCATTTCCTAAACGGCGCCCGTTGCGCCCGTTCCAGGCATCGGTGCAAACGGACGCACACCCCCCGCCGCACCCCCTCGCTGCCCTGGGCCGGCCCAACAATATGATCGAAGCAAAAAATTACCGTAGAGTGCAGCGCACTGACCACCAGGATAACGAGACACTTGTGCTAGTAAACTTCTTTCCTTTCTTTTAATTTTTATCTATGTTGTTCGCTGGTCAGTTTCTGGACGTTTTTTTTCTTGTTCCATTTTCCTTTTTTTTCTCATTTCCTTTTCTTTCTTTCCTTAAACGCGCAAACTTTTTATCAAATTCGTGATCTTTTTTCGAATTCAATGAACTTTAATCAAAATCAATGAACTTTTTTCAAATTTGATGAACTTTTTTTCAAATCGATGAACTTTTTTCAAATGCAATGAACTTTTTTTTCAAATCGATGAACTTTTTTCAAATCCAATGGACTTTTTCCATTTTCGATGAACTGTTTTCAAATTGGATGAACTATTTTTTAAATCGATTAACTTTTTCATTTTCGATGAACTTTTTCCAAATTTGATGAACTTTTTTCAAATTCGATGAACTATTTTTTCAAAATAATGAACCTTTTTTCAAATCTGCTGAACTTTTTTCATTTTTGATGAACTTTTTTTCGATTTCCATGATTTTTATAAAATTGACGAACTTTTTTTCAAAACCGATGAAGCTTTTTTCAAAATGATGAATTTTTAAAATTTTGTGAACTTTAAAAAAATGCTGAACTCGTTTTCAAAATCAATGAACTTTTCAACTAATTTTCAAATTTACGTTAATGTTTCACTAAAAAGGGTTAAGTAGAACGTTTTCCTAGTTAAAGAACAGCAGAACGTGGTTGGTCTGTTGGTTGTCGTGTTAGTGGAGAATAATACCTGTGGTCTTGAGTTCGATACATAGCTTTTGCACATTTTCTTCATGTTTACCTTTTTCGCGTCGTGGTCGAAGCTCACCTGGGCCGGCCCAGTAGCGCGACGCTTCGAGCGCCAGAACGCGAAACCGGCGGTGAAGGCGCCGGTTAGGAGCTCCCACAAACAAAACCGTCAGACGCATCAAGTAAGGACAATCAAAAATATGAAACATAACAACTTTTGCTAGCATGTGAAAAATTATTGTGTCTCCTGAAACATGCAGGTGCACCGGACCAGATCTAGGGGTATCCGGATTGCGCCAAGTGCGCCAAATATACATCATCTTTTGTTTACGAAGGATTATATCTTGTACACTTGGACGAAGCGAAGGGCATTTGGGCTCTTCATGATGATGACGTTGCGCTACCGGTGATTGGCGATAAAACCTCAAATGTCGAGCTTTGGCTGTTCAGTTTATGCAACACAAGTAATCGTCGATTTGTGGGGATCCTAGTAGTTATGGGCAACCTAGTGGGCACAGCGTCAAGCTATCCATGAGCAATAATTTCAGAGTCATGTACCGACACATTATTTTTCATCCATCGATATCATGAAAAACTGGAGGTGTGTGATCATATGGCCAGTATGCCGTGCAGGCCTCTGGTTCGGGTGCGGACGAGGGCCCAGTGGAGAATCAAAGCTAAACTCATATGGCGCGGTTGCAAAACAATCTAACAAGGGTGCTGTTTAAATGTTTTTGCGGTGACTAGTCAATGTGTATGTGTAATGCACGTTAATTTAGAAGTATATTAAGTGCATGCGGATATTAAGTACTTCCTCCGTTTCAGTTTACAAATCCTACGCGTATACCTAAGTTGCCAATTTTATCACCCTAATATAAACTAGTAGAATGCCCGTGCGTTGCAACGGGCTTTTAAAGTGCTCTTCATTTGTTCCCTTTGTCTTCCCTTAACTAAAATGTTTCTCACAGTGATATGTGAACTCATAAATTTACAACCAAACCAACATATCAAGAGGTAAAAACATATTTATCGAAGAGCATATGTACATCAGATTCAACATTAAGGTTCTGATGTCCGGTAGATTGAGAACAAAAAAAATGGTGACTTACCAACAAATCTCATTTATATTTCAGAACATGGTTGTCCTACAATTGTGTGCCTACAAGATCTTTCTTCCCCTTCCTCCCTCCCTCCCTCGATCTATCGCCCCTCTCTCCGCTCTCTCTCACTCACTCTCTTAATCTCGAATGTGTTGCCTTCTGAAGAGGGCTCTAGCGGTCTAGTAGCCGTCTTGTGAGCTGGTCGTCATTCTTGTTGTTGGGGGCGACAGCGAATGAATGAGACATGGGTATGTGAGGCATCACAAAAATGCGATTTCAAAATTTTATTTGGAAAACTTTTCTAGCTCAAACTGCTTATTCAAGTTTGAAAATCAAATCACATGTATAGAAAACATTTTTTTCACAAACAATATGGGTGCAAGGAGACATGTATAAGGGCATATGTTGTAGAGGAATATCGACTTTTTATACATGGGAGGAACCAACAAAGAAATAAAAATTTGAGAAAATGTTGGGCACAACTGTATTCTCACATGTGGACCTACAATAGATGTTAGTAAATAGATACTCCCTCCATCATCCCAAAATAAGTACCTCAACTTTATAGTTGTAGACGGGTATTTTAACTGCTTCATTTCTTGAGACACTTATTTTGAGACGGAGGGAGTACTTCAGGAGTCACAACGACATTTTTAAAAGTGTTATTACCCATCCAAAGAAAGATATTTATGTTGCATAAACACCAGAAACCAAAATTCAGCCCAATAAAGTGTACTGATCTTAGTTATTAGCATTACTCACTTGATAGGAGCCGTAATAATCTGCTCATATGTTGCTCCCTTAAATCTAAGGGTGAAATAAACAACAGAAAAATCGACAGTGGGAACATGGAAGGCCATTCCAATCAATTTTCTAACGAGTTCTGGAAGCACCTTACCAATAGCATGCAAGAAATGAAGCAGTTAAAATACTCGTCTACAACCATAAATGACGTAGTTTGCGTACCACGAGAAAGTATGTTCAGTCCTAGCTTGTCTTACGAGTAATATACTCCCTCCGGTCCTTTTTAGTCTACATATAAGTTTTGTCTGAAGTCAAAGTATCTCTATTTTGACCAAACTTATAGAAAAAAATATCAACATGCACAATGACAAATCAATATTATTAGATTCGTTATGAAATGTAGCTTCATAATTCATATATTTGATATTGTAGATGTTCATATTTTTTAATATAAATTTGGTCAAACATTGCAAAATTTAACTTGACACAAATCTAATACGCGGAGTAAAAATGCCGGAGGGAGTATGTAAAACAATTTTTTTCAAGGCTGACAATAATGTGTTGTGTCCATAACATTGAAGATATACTATGAACATGTCACCTTCTAACATGCCTGCAACTCCTTAATTTATTTCTCGGAGGATGATTCAACAATCTTCAAGTGTACAGTAGAAGCTCCATCTTTTCCTTTCCCCACACCCGTGCAAGAATGCCGCAAGTTCCATGTCCACCTCCCTCTCGAGCAAGACTTGACCGACTGCCTCTCCCCTCCGGCTTCCTGCACCTCAAGACCACATAAAAAAAATCAGAAACCACATAAACCGGTCCACAAAGCACTGAACAAAATTAGAACATACTTGAAGTCGCATACACCATGTTTTCCATCGATGGCGCCTACATCCCATGGCGCATCAATCATAGGCTAAAACGCTCAGAACTTCCAATGATGACATGATAAATATCAAGCATGTGATAACAATGGAGTCTGATGTACAAGAACTCTGATGAAAGCATCACTAAATCTAGCAATACTTGGTTATGTAGTTTCATGCATGAACAATTGAACATTCATACACGCTCAAATAAAGAGAGCATGTTATATATTCAAATTTCGAGCTTGGCACGGAAACTGAAGATAGTCTAAAAATTCAAGCATTGGTGTTTTTGATGATCCTGCTAGTACAACTTTTATAGTTAGGATAGTCGCCTTGCTATTTCCATTTGAAAGAAAAAAAACACCAACAATTGGGACGGATATGGCGATGCGACCCCTCACCTGCGTTTCTGCAAAACCTTGTTAGTTGCTAGCATCCATAGCTCAAGCTCACCCCTTCGACTGGCAGCGTGCGAGAGACCGCACCGGCCGGCCGCTGTTGACTGGCGGGAGCAGGTGAGGAATGCAGCGACACACACACACACAATCATCATCATCAAGCAAGCAGCCAAGCACACATAATTATAGAACTAAAACTACGGTTTTCATAGTTGAGAAACAGGGTGGACATTGTTGGAGCTGATCCCCAACTCCTTCTTCCTCTCAGTTTCTCACAAGTTCGCACAGGAACAATGGAACACAGAAGTTTTTTGGCGTCGTGCTGCTTCACACAGCCACGACCTTTTCTCTCTGTATTTCTCTTTCTCAAAGCAAACATACGTACAACTCTTAAATAAAACACACACGCACGCACACAACCGAGGCAAAGCCGCCCTGATTTTTGTGGCACTAACACATGCACCAACGCACCACTAACCAACTATCCCATGCGGCTAATCTTCTTCCTAGACCTGGCATGCAATACTAACAAACGCACCCGTCTACTCCTCAGGGCCTTGGCTTCAGCTTACCGTTTCACACGACGGCGTGCCGATTCACACGACACCACATCTCACCATCTACATCGCTTCACACGATCTGGCATCTCACCTTGCACACTTGCTGCTCCAAGACTCCTACCCATGACACACCTGATGAACTACATGCAGTACAAAAGCAAAAAACACATGCAGATATGAAATCAAGATTAAACCAAACAGACGTAATAAGGTGCGGCAGGATGGATGGATTGTGTTGCCTTTTGAATGTAGTCGAGACATCACATCATGTTGAAGAAGTTGTCCTTGCTGCCGCTCACCCATGCCACCACTTCGCTTACCGCTTTGTCCATGGTGAAAATCCGACCGCCACCAGCGACCAGCCTCACTATAGCGACCGGATCCTCTGTCATCCCTAGGATTTCCGATACGCAGCTACATCCACGTGCTAGTCCTGGCCGCCGTGAGGACGAGGATGAGATCGTTGGTAGAGAGGATCACAATCTGGATGAGACCAAAGGAAAGATTGTAGAGTGTTTTGTGATTGAGAATTTGTGGGCCTAGGTCCCTAGCTAGGCAAGGAAAGTTAAGATTTTAGGAAGGAAAGATTAGGACGGGGATGGGGAGGATCTTCGGTGGTGGGGGTATGGAACGAAATCAAAGACGTGGGGTGGGCCTGGGGATTTCGTTCGATCGATAGGTTAAGAAACGAAACGACGGTTTACTCGTAGCGAGACGATCGAGGGGCCTCCCTCCCTCTTTCGAGCGAGTCGTGGACGATTTTAGGAAGGTGATCGAAATTTTTTAATGCAATTGTTTAATCCGTAATTTGGTATTAAAATATTATGAATATAAAAGCCAAATAAGAAACCAATTCGGTTTTTGATGGGAAGGTGATCTCACGTAAGAAGGTAAGAAAATTAGCACCTACCAAAGAAAGAAGCGCGAGAATTATTACCTGATATAAACCAGGCAGGGTATTAAAGGCAATTACTTTGGTTTTAGTGGCAGGGTGAAAAAATCTATGTATAGGAGAGATGGTGGGAGGGAGGATGAAAAAAGACCAACGAAAATAAACCGTGGATACTATTCACCAACTCAGACATTAAGAGTAGAGATTAGGATTTGGAATTGATTGTCATAAAACAAAATTTTATTAATTGATAACGTGCTATCAGTACATGCCCGTTTATAACGTGTCTAGTTAGGAAACTTTGGAAAAGTTAGGAAAGTTTTTATTGTGAGGGTAAAAAAATCAATGTGAGGAGATATGGTGGTGGGATATGGGACGAAATTAAACCGGACGAAAATAAACCAGACGAAATATAACCAGACGAAAATAAACCGTGGACGCAATCCTACCAACTGCTCCATTAGGAGTAGAGATTATATAACACAAAAAATATATCATTTAAAAATAGAACATCTGAAGTTTATATTGATATATTTTTTGTAATATATGACTTGTGTTAGGTTGGTCAAATTGACGACCTAAAAGTATGGCACGCCCTGGAAACTGAGAGAGAGGAAATACAATATTATTTACTTGTTATTATGTGATTCGTACTATATTTGACATGAAATTAACTACACGCTAAAGCGCTTAACATTAAAACAATCTAGATCGTTGGATTAATATGATTTGATGCACGATGTTCCCAAGGAGTGTGACGAGGAAGCACTATGAATAGCTCTGCATCCGTAGTTCTGGTCCTCGTTCGCGCGAGCCTCTGGTTACTGCCTTGTTTCTGTTAGTAGTTTGTGAGGCGCGTTTAGACTGCTGCGGCATTGGTCGTTTTTGGTACAGACTTTGTAAGTTGTAGTGCTGTTCCTTGCAATTTCTAGGTCGTTGTCATGATCCTATCTTGTAATCTGCCAGATCATGTACTGTACCCCATTGCTTTCCTTGTACTCCTATATTATTCACATGCAGTCTTCCTGCATGTCTTGGAAAAATAGCCCCAACGGCCACTTCGTTGGCAGTGAGTAATAAATTACTTATGTGTTTGCTACTAGTTCTAAAAGAAATTAAAAGAACAAATCCAGTGTAGACCTGTTTTGTGCTTTATGAACATGCGGCCTTCCTTGCTGAGCTGGGCACAAGCGTGGCAACGACGGCACAGCAGCCGTGATAGCAGCGGTCAGCCCGTGAATAGCACCGCACCAGCGTGAGCGTGGACGGGCGTAGCCGCCACCGCTGGCGGCGGCATCGGAGACAATATAGACCACAGTTGCACCGCATTCATGGCACCACGTCTGGCTCCAGGCCGACGGCCATTTTGTTTTGTCGCCGCGTAGACGAAGGCAGCGGCAGGTGGCAGGAGGCAGGTGGCAGGCGGCAGGCGGCAGGCGGCAGCAGAGCTCTGCTGGAAGAGAAGAAGGGCGTAGCCACGTGTGACATGACACGACGCGTGCTTCCCCCAGATCCAGATCTACTCCTACTAACTACGCTCGCTTTACACATGCATGAGCCGCTGAAGGGCGCACACAAACACACACGTACGAACCGTCGCTGTCCGCGTGTGCTGGCCGTGGGGGATCAGTACTGCTTGTTCCACTCCACTCTCTTGTGTCTCTTATCTTCAAGACTCGGGCAAAAACGTGTAGTACGTTCGACAGTAAATAACGTACGGTATACACTTACATTCAGATTAGCATCTTGATGAGGACATACATATGCTCGCGCTAAGAGCAACTTGCCGACCCAAGCGGACGGCGTATTTGAGGTTTTTTGTCCGTTTGGATCGATCGTCCGTCCGGCGTCTGCCTAATTTTACATTTGGGTCGGCAGTGCGTCCAACGCGTCGATCTATTTCATGTGCATTCAACTTTTAAATAAAAAAAAGCCCGCGGCCAACCATGTCAGCGGCCATGTCTCATGCCGGCACCATGCCAGCGCCGGCATACAATGCCGGCTTCAGAAAATATCACCACAGTTATGCTTGCGCACTCGCCAGCCGACCGGCACACATGCCAGCACACAAAAAAGGGTGGGACTTGAGCTCGACCACGCCATCGCGGCTCCCGTGGTCATGCCGGCACACCTGTTGGCATACAAAAAAGATGACCCTCGCCGCCATAGATCACTCGTCGTCGAATTTGAGCATGTCGGCCTGCATCTTCTCGAACCACGACATCTTCCTTGGCGACGGTTTTGAGGTCCACCTTCATGGTCTCCACCCCGGTCATCATGCTCGCGAGAGCCACTTCTTTCGCCTTGGTCTTGGCGTTGGCGACCTTAATCTCTAGCATCTTGGCTTGCTTCTCCGCCTCGAGCTCGAACATCTTGACTTGCTTCTCGGCGTCCAGATCAAGCCTCCTCCTTTGGATCTCCATGAAAGCATCCATTTGCTCCGCCTTGAAACGCCGGCGTTCCTCCTCCCTTGAGTCCTTCTTATTCATCATGTCGTTCACACTTGCGATCAAGGCGTTGGTGGCCGCATCTCGCTTGTCCTCCTTCTTGTAGTTGGTCTTCCCCCGCGGCCGTGCCGGCTCGCCCTCCCCAACATCCTCTATGGCTTTCTTCCCCCCACGTGCCTTGAATGCGGCATATTGCGCCTTGAACTTCCAGAGGCGGAGTCAGGATTTGAACATAGCGGGCGCGAAGCAAAGTTGGAAAAAAATTCCGCTTCATTGCTATAGAGTATAGACATGTCGTAGCTATATTTGAATTAGTTGTATAATCTCGGTGATTTTTAATAACATAAAGTATGTTAACAATTTCATTAGAAGAGAATTCAGTTCTAAATTCCTTTCGAAGCAAGTTTTCATGCAATGCTCGAGCAAGTCGTCTCTCATTTTACTTTGAAAACATGCCCTCACAATTAAGCTGAAATAATATTTCTGGTGTTTGGCGACCCTTTTCTCTTGATAAATATAAATCTTAAAAATGACATTGCAAGTCACATAATTAAAAGAATTGAAATTTGATGTACAAATTTGATAGGTATAAGGTGGGAACCGATCAAGATGAGCAAGCAGTTGTTAGTTGTGCTAACCTTGGCTAGTTGGCCAGAGAATTAACGAGCTCATGATCACGCCGACGTCGCCTCTGATCTAATCCGGAATTGATCGCCAAAATTTGCTGGAAGAGCGTGAAGTAGCAAGGATGTATGGCAGAGCCAATTTCTTTGATCGTTTGTACAGTTGCTAAATTGTGTAGATCCAATATCCTAATGCAACCACTGTGATTAATAGATAATTCACTATTTTATAGTCAACACTAACACACCATACTAGAACAGTAGGATTTTAATTCATAATAATTGATAGTTACAAGTACGAGCTAGTACCTTCCTCTATCTAATCTCCGTTTCTTCCGGTAAAACTCTGATCTAATAAAGCCTCCTCCTCCTGCCTTAGTCCTTAGACACTGGACAAACAACGGACAAAGACAACAGATCAATGCAGCCAATAGGGTAGGGGCGACGACGTGGTAAGCGCCTTACCTGAGCAGGAGCGTCTGCGGCAGCCGGGCAGCCGGCGGCTGGGCGACAGCTGCAAACAACGCCCTAGACCCTAGTGCAAGGACAGATCAAAGAATCGATCGCATGGGGCAAACAACAAAAGGCCACAAACACATGACAATGACATGGGCTATTGGGCTTCGGTCTAGGATAGTTATTATATTAGTACTTATATGGGCTAATTTTCCTAGAAAAATAATCTTATATGGGCTAATGATGTGATTATCTCCGGCCAATTAGCACATCTACAGTATACTACCTTACTACTACCTGCTAGAA